>NW_021698394.1:0-1063 GCF_005190385.1 Monodon monoceros
CCACATCATGAAAGTTTGAGCATCCCAGCAGCTGGACCACAGAGGAGAAGGCCAACACCGCCATGGGGACAGGAACTTGGCAGGAGTTTCCTTGCACCACTGGTAGGACATCAGAAAATGTGGGCAGCCCAGTAGCTAGTGCCTGAGGCCAGAGGGGCCTCATCACTGAGGGGAGGAGGATGGCAGCAGGCTCCAACTGCCACCATGGTGCCCACGTCGCCACAGCGATGTGTGACAGCCAGGCAGGAGTGTACTCAGAGCAGAGGGCCCAACTCACCGAAGGTTGAGGAACACAGCCAGGATCAGACTCTCACCAGAAGTCCCACATCACCAAGGGAATGTGAAACAGGAAGAAGTAGCCTAACACCAGTTGGGCCACATCAGCGAAAGGGCCCACATCATGAGAGTGTGAGCAATCCAGTCTTTGGGACAACAGGGCAGAATCCCCACATCCCCATGGCAATGGGAATCTGGCAGGAGGGTTGTCGTACACCAGGGCGCACATCTGACAATGTGGAAAGGCCATCAGTCAGGGCCTGACACAACAGGGCACTCATCACCAAGGGGAGGAGGCTCCCAGCAGGGAAAAACTGCCAACAGAGGGCCTACGTCACCAAGAGGACATCAGACAGCCAGGCAGGAGTGACTTCACAGCAGAGGGCGACCTCACAGAAGGATGAGGAACCCAATAAGGATCAGAATGTCACCAGAGGGCCCGAATCACCAAGGGAATGGGAACCAGGCAGGAGTGTCCTCACACCAGTTAGGCCACATCATCGAAAGGTGAGGAAACTAGCACATGTGGCCTCAAACCAGAGGACCCACATCACCATGGGGCTGCGGGTGAGGCAGGCAGGAGTAGTCTCACAACAGAGGGTCCATAGAATAAACAAGGTGAGGAAACCAGCATTTGGAACCTCCCAGCAGGTGGTCTGGCGCACCAAGGCTTTGGGATCCAGGCAGGAGTTAACTCACACCAGAGAGCCCACATCATGAAACTCTGAGCAACCCACTCATTGGGACCTGAGAGCAGAAGGCCCACATCCCCATGGGGATGGGAACC
>NW_021698395.1:0-2262 GCF_005190385.1 Monodon monoceros
GTAAGAGGGGGAGGAGAGACACCCCTCTCTCCGTTCCTCTGCGCTTGGAGAAGGCCGCGTGAGCAGTAGGCAGGCAGCCACCCGCCTACAAGCCAGGAAGGGGCCCCTCATCACGAGCCACAATAGCCAACACCTCCATCGTAGCTTTCCAGCTCCCAAAACTACGAGGAAACACGCCTCTGGCCTGGAAGCCACCCACCCAGTCTGTGGTTTTTGCGCGAGCCCCTGTGCAGACCGGTGCATGAGCAGGAATGCAGTCGCACTGCATCGAAGCAGTGAGTATCTGCGCAGCTTCCTGGGAAGCAGGATGGCATGGGGTCCTGGGCTGCCTGACTCTTGAGTCCACGAGTCCCTGTTCACCGTGAGTGACTACGAGCGAAAATCGGAATTTCTCTGGGCTTCGGTTTCCTGATCTGTAATGTCGGGTAAATGAGAACCACAGGGTTCACGTTCAGGATGCGGACCGAGGAGGATGCTGAACTCGCTCCCCTGCACCCCGCAAACACGGGATCTACAGCTACACTTGGAACCACTTCCTCTGAAAACCCCCGAAACCCGGCTGGGCGATGCCTACTCTGGGACGCGGGCTCGCCAGAACCCTGGGCTGCTCCCTGAAGAGCAGGGTTTGAACCCCACACGCGGCACCCCAACTTCTAAGACCTCCTCCCGCGTGCAGTCCCGGAACCCCTGGCTCTGAGAACCGCCAGGGCCGGGCCCACAAGGCCCCCGGAAACCGCTCTCAGAGGCCCGGGGACTCACCGCCTGGCTGCTGCGCGGCGATGGGGACCCGGAGACGCCGGAGGGGCAGGGCTGTGGCCTGAGGCGCACAGGGCAGCCTGGTGTCCTCGGGGTCAGAGCCGGGCCTCCTGCGGCCCCCGCGCCGTCCAGCACACCAGGGACTCCGCCTGGGCCTGACAGGCGTCTGCAGCCCTGGCTTCACGTCCGAGGCCCTGGTTTTACTAAGTCTGAGGCCCCGGTTTTACGTCAGTGACCCCAGTTTTACGTCCGTGGAGCCGGCTTTACGGCCGAGGCCCCGGCTTTACCTCTGGGGGCCCGGTTTTACGTCAGTGACCTCAGTTTTATGTCAGTGACCCCCGGATTTACGTCACTGACCCCGGTTTTATGGCTGAGGCCCCGGACTTATGTGGCTGACCGCGGGTTTACGTCGCTGACCCCCGGATTTATGTCAGTGACCCCGGATTTGCGTCAGTGGCTGTGGCCCCAGTTTTAACTGTCACCAGGGGACACGGCCGGGCCCTGGTGGCCGAAGGGACTGAGGCTTGAGGTCCCACAGGACTGCCTACATTTGCCTCCGTGCAGAGCTTCCGCCCGAGGGTCAGCCGGAGTCTGGTGCTCACGAGACCGTGCCCCTGGGGCCACTGACGGGGCTAGGCAAACCCTCAGGGTCAGCACCGACTCAGCCAGGTGTCTGCAGCGGCACATTCACCCCAGCGCTCTTCGCAGTAGGCGCGGCGGGGGACCCTGCGGGTCCGTGAGCGGAGAGCGGATACAGAGGAGGGGTGCTCACGTGCGCACGATGGGTGCCACTCAGCCGTGAAAAAGGAGGCGTGCCGCCATCTGTGACGGCGGATGGATCTGGAGGGCCGTAGGGTGAGTGAAAGTAGCCAGACGAAGACAAACAGCACAAGGCCTCTCTTCTCCCTGGGATCCAGGTCACAGACAGAAAAGCAGCTCCTAGGTGCAGAGAACGGAGTGGTGGTCGCCAGAGGTGGGGGCGGGGCGTAGAGGAGATAGGGGAAAAGGGGTCGGAAGGTGCAAACTTCTAGTTGTGACAGAAATAAGCCCTGGGGTGTGATGTCCCGCACAGTGACCACGGCTAGCAATACTGTGCTGTGTAGTATTTGAACTCTACGGGGCGGTTCTCACCATTAAATCAAACCATGTGCTGCGCACACCGTAGACTTAACGCAGTGGCGGACGTCAGTTACTTCTCAGTAACACTGAATGAAACACGGTCTCATTGCAGGAAGAAAAGTGCACCTGTGTGTCGTGACAGACTTTAACTAGGCTTATTCTGGTGGTGATTTCACAGTGTATACCGACGTCGAGTCATTACCGTGTACCCCTGACGCTAATGTAAGCTGTGTGTAAGTTACACGTCCAGAACGATGCCCGCAGTGTATGGAATTTGTAATGGTCAGACCAAACCATAACGTAGGTTAAGTGTTTAGAGCACTGTCTAACCTGGCCTACAAAGGTTCCTAGTCTTGTAACATTTCATTTTACTGAAGCAGTTATTTA
>NW_021698396.1:0-5543 GCF_005190385.1 Monodon monoceros
CTACTTTCTTTGGGTTTAATTTGATTTTCTTTTTCCAGCATCTTAAGTCATTGTATTCATTGTATTCATAATTCTTTTTTTTCCTAATATAAATACTTAAAGACACATATCTCAAGACTGTTTTAGCTATATTGAACAAATTTTGATCTACTGTGTTTCTATATTTACTCATTAAAATATTTTCTATTTTCCTGAGTATTTTTTTGTCCCAAGTGTTATTTGTAAGTGAATTGTTTAGTTTCTGTACACTTGAATGTTTTAATATGCCCCTTTTTGTGAATTACTAATTTAATTATGCTGTATAAATGGACTCATACAATATGTCATATTTGTGGATGTCTTTTTATATCTGGAATAAAATTTACAAGGTTTTTCTATATTGTAGCATGTATCATTACTTAATTCTTACAATGAATAATATTTCATTGTATGGATATAACACATTTTATTTGCTCATTTATCAGTTGATGGACATTCAGATTATTTCTACTTTTTGTCTATTAATAAACCATGCTGCTGTGAAAAAGTGAAAAGAAGTTATGGTAGACATATGTTTTTATTATTCATAGGTATATACATATGAAAATACCGAGGAGGGGAATTTCTGGATTATATGGTAACTCTATTTTTAACATTTTTAGAAAGAGCTGAACTATTTCCCATGGAGTCTATATCATTTTACATTCCTACCACCAACATCTCAACATCCTGGCCAGCTAGTTTTATGATCTGTCCTTTTGACTTTAGTCATCCTAGTAGGCATTAAATAGTGAATATACTGTGAATATCCTACTATATCAGTATCAGAGATGATCATGTGCTGTGTGTCATTTAATCTATTAATAGAGTATATTATATCGATAGTTTTTACGTATAAAACTGCCAATGCATTCTCTGGATGAAGCCCATTTAGCCGTATATACTTATTTTTATATATTGTTGGATTCATTTTCTCCGAGTATGTTTTGAACATTCTTTGTCTATATTCATTAAGAATATTGGTCTATAGATTGCTCTTATAATGTCCTTATACTAGATGGAAAATAGCCACCTGTCTTATTTCTATAGCAAGGAAACATTTTTTCACACTAATTCATGAACTCATTCTGTTCTATCATGATACATGCAGAAATAATGCAAATTTATATTAACATAGGAAAATTAATCATCATTATCATGAGGTGTTTCTTTTCAATGAAAGAGAAGCATGTAATTTCCATGTGCAGATGCACATTTAATGGGATCAGCTGTATGGTGATGGACAGAAACTACATTTTTGGTGGTGAACATGTTGAACAGTATGCAGAAGTAGATAATATCATGTTGTACACATGGAACTTACATAATGTCATAAACTGACATTACCTCAATAAAAAACAAATCTAAAAAAAGCACACTTAAGAAGAAAATTACTGTCTTGCTTTATGGTGCTTTTAAAAATGATTTTCCTCCTTCAGTGTTGTTACTTCAAATCTAATAAATTTAAGATGTATATGTAGGGTAGTGTTTATATCTCATATGTGGTTGGTCCGTAAATATTATTTAAAATATGCACAGTTTTACATTAGGGTATTATTTCCTGACCTCTCAACTAAAGTTTATAAATAACTGATTGTGACATTCTGCACATTGTCATATAAATGAGCATGGGGTACAATATCAACCTCTTACCATAACTGATCTTTAACACTCAAGAATGTTTTATGTTGGAGTGGAAAAGAGTTGACTATCATTGAATGGAAAACAGAAACATGATTATACTTAGAAAATAAAGGCAGTAAATGGTTCATTTGCTCTCTTTCCATTTGCAGAATTATAATAAAAATGCCAACTAGATGGATATTTAGGCAAAAGTACATTGCAATGAAGTTCAGATTATAAGAGGAGCTGCATTAATATACAACATTCTTGTTTGAGCCTGCTTTTCTATTTCAATTTCAAGAGTACTTGGGTATTTTAATTTCAGTTATAGATACCCATTTAGCAACTCTCTTTTCTATAAAATAAATGTTAACACTTCTAAGTTATTCCATTTTACCATGTTTTCTTAGATTTTAATCTTAATATTAAAAAAAAATCACAACATTTGAAAGAAGTTACAGTCCTGTATATCACACAGAGTACTGAATGCCTTCTAGTTCACACATTATTAAGCTGCTGTAGCAGCAGCTGCATAGGATTTAGCACAACATATGGTGTTGATTCTTTCTCTTTTTTAATGAAAATCTGATTTATGAATCTCTTGCAACAAACTGGTGGTGAAATGTTTAGCAAAGCTATAACACATATTACTTGATATTTAAAAATGCCACCTTTTTTTCTCGTGAGCAAAATGATGACAGACGTATGAAGGTATGCTAAAAGAGGAGCGGAAATAAAATGGAAGGGAAGAATGAGAAAAAATGTAGAATTACAAGATAACAACTAATACTCCCTAAAATGAGTCTCATAAAATAATGTTATTTTTATTGGTTAAATAATTATTTGAGCTGTAATTTTGGAATTTTTAAAAAAAATTTTTAAAGTATTAAGGTTGTAGTAAGGTGTTTTGTGTGTTTTATTGAGGGAGGGTAGAGAGGTAGTACAGCAGCTAAAGAAAAACTACACTGTTTCAGGATGTGTTAGAATGCTATGTAAGACATTTCAAATAAATGTTCTTAATATGAACAATATCAATTTTTAAAATATAGAAAAATTGTATTAGCAATTAAAATAAAACGAAAAGTGTCATACAGGCTCTAGCTATACATATTCCAAGAAACAAACCTTGATGAAGATTGCCTTTCTTATTCATCAGTTCCTATTTTTCTATGCCCATCACATTTATTCTTTCTAGAAATTAACTAGTGACTTGATATCATCTCATGTAAGAACTGATTCTGAGTAAAATATTTTCCTTATATTCTTGAAGATTCCCTGTTATGGTACCTTTAATCTTTCCACTTAGATGAGGGACTACTTAAAACATCTTCCAATGAAAATATATTTATCAAGAGGAGATTTAAGAAGGGAGAAAACCATCCTTTACCTCTAAAGTGATACAATGCAGGTGTTTTAAGGAAAAATAGATTTTCCTTATACATACATATATGCAGAGAAGCTTGATTCTCAATCTAAGTTTTAATCCTCATTACAACTCAAAACTAATATTTTGTTTATTAAGATGCTATCATAAGCTGTACTAGCAGCCCTTCTCGAAAACAACACTTACATCATCACCAGTGGTGGTATCTTATTTTTTAATGTCACTGGTAGATTACAGACTGGGAATTAGATGTGTTTTTTTATAACCATTTACTTAGTGCCAAGTATTCATATGTTGATGCAGTCTGAGCTTGAGAATATCTTTTCTCTCTGTTGACCAAGCAACCTTTCCAGTCTTCACTTCCTCTTTATTCAGAATAAGTCCCCATCCCCCAATTCCTGACAAAAGAGAGCCTCGATATTCTGGAATAATCTTCCTCACCCTAATTTAGATGTGTCAAACCATGTCTGAATACTAGAGTGAGTGTGATTCAGCCACAAGCTGGTAACTCCACTAAGACTAGTGAAGTCAATATTAGACCCCTAAGAAATAAAGCATTTAGGGTTAGCAAAGAAGAGATTTTTAAAAAAGAAAAATACTAATATCTATTGTTGACTAGTGAATTTTTATTCATTTTATTTATAATAAACAACTTAGATCTTATTATGCCTATTGATCTTATTAAGCCAAATAATAACGCTGGTACAATATTTATAGGTGTTTCTAACAGAATTCATTTTATGTATAAATGGCCAGTCACTATTCTTGTTCTCATTATTACTACCGTTATGCCCATCCTCACTGAACACAAATAATTTACAGTAATCTGTGATCTCTCTAGAAAAGGAAATGGCATTAAGGGAAATGGCATTAAGGAAATGGCATTAAGGGAAATCACAGATCGGCAGAGAGGAAATTAATTAAATATTAAATTAAATCTTGACAGCAAGCTTTCAGAGGCAGCAAAACATCTCCATCGATGATACAAAGCAAATACACTTAACATCTTTCCTCATCTGTAGTATCTCAATAGATACTATACAGATCTAATACAGACCTAGATAACAGATCTAATGATCTGTCACATGAAACAACTGCTCCAAAGTTTCTTTTCTCCCAACTCCTAAAAACATGAGTTCTACAACCCAAGCTAGTAGGTAGATTTTTGCCCCTTTTTTTCTTCTCTCACATTGCTTAAGAGGCTTTCTACTTCAGTTGTCTGTAACTCCAGAGTAGTTTAAGTTATTCAACTTTTTCTGAATTTCATTTTAGTGCATCTCAAGAGGCTGACATTGATCAGACTCAGAGAATCTATCTTTTAATATCAAAGACTGGGTAAAAATCTGTAAATGCCTGTGCGTGAATGCATAGTTAGGGTCAATATTACTTTTTCAGTACCCATACCTTTACACCGCACCTGACGTGTTGCACTGATAAACACTATCAGGTATTCTAGTTTGCGAAAACTGTAAGGACCACTTCAAGTGCATCTCTGGGAAACTAGCTATTGGAACTGCCCTCAAATTTATCCTGCTGAGGCTAAAGTTTTCTTATCTATAAAATACTCTTCAGGGACTTACTTGGGGGTCCAGTGGTGAAGACTCCATGCTTCTACTTCAGGGAGCACAGGTTCAATCCCTGGTCAGGGAGAAAAGATCATGTATGCCATGCCATGCAGCCAAAAATAATAACAAAATACTATTCATTACTTAATTAAAAAAATAATGGGGGAAACAGTAAAAGCCCTCAATTCCAGAGGGTGAGAAAGCTTGGGGATAGAGAGCTGTGAAGTTCTTTTAATTAGTCCAGCACACAAAGACTGATTTACCTAGAAATACCATTTGCTTAGTTTTCATGAAGTGCTTACTTCTGCGTCTATGACCCTTTCTTCCAACCCCAGGCCCTCTTTGCCCCCCTTTGACAGCTGAGTCCTCTTCACTTGGTTCTGGATTCCAAGGCCAGGCCAGTCTAGATGGGATCTCTCTCACCTGAATATGAAAGTGATGATGATTCATATTGGACCTAACTCAGTATACATGAAGACACCGCTGGTAGAATCTATGTTTGGCCATAGTTTGGCACTTCCGGTAGAACAATACTCAGTAGCCATCCAGATTGCACTGGCCATTGTGCAGGATTTTTGTTCCAGAAAGTTGGAAAACTTACAGCAACAGCAGGCTGCTGGCCATCTTCTTCAGATTTACCAGTCAAAGTAACTATGTGCAAATCAACTGGGACAGAGTTGAAAAAAGATATAAAGAAAGCAGGAAGACCTGATTCAGAAATGAGCAAATAAAGCAGCACCTGAAATCAGCAATATAATTGAAGCAGCAACAGAATTTATCAAACAGGACATTGTGATGTTCAGTGGATTTGTGAGAGGCTATTTGCTAGGCCTTGCCTCTTAAGGACATGAGTGTTCTGTCACAGTGGATTCAACCTGAGAGGAGAAGGGGTGGTAACATGATGACGTCTCTACAGTTCCAGACACCAGATTCTCCAGGGTGTGAAGAAAAAA
>NW_021698397.1:0-1793 GCF_005190385.1 Monodon monoceros
TTGTTCCATTTCAAGTGGTCCCAGTTTTTGCACTAATACTCCAATGGTGATTCACTTTTCACCAGGAATGTAAAGATCAATGGGTTTAGCTAAATTAGGGAGTTCCAGGGCAAGGGTCTGAATTGACTGCTCTTTCCATTCTTGAAAGGCCACTTCTGGATTCTATTCAAAAGGATCATCATCTTTTCCTTTCAGTGTTTCATATAGAGGCCCAGCTAGTAGACTGTAGTTAGGGATCCAGAAGCAGCAAACCCTGGCCTCCCCAGGAGCCCCTAAGCTGTCTTCTAGTTTTAGATATGGGTAAGGCTGTAAATTGTTTCTTCCCTTTCCTGGGATGGGCTTCTCTGACCTTCTGTGAGAATGAAGCCCAGGCAGGTCGCCGTAGTCTGTGATATTTGAGCTTTTTCTTGGACAACTTGTATCCTTTATTGGCTTGGTAGTTCAGAGGTCTCCTTAGTAGGGCTGGTGATCAGAATGTCGTCTGCATATTGAAGGAGTGTTTCCTTTTCCAATGGTAGAAATTTTAGGTCTTTAGCTGAGCTTTCCCCAAAGATGGTGTGGGAATTTTTGAACCCTTGAGGCAAGACGGTCCAGATGTATTGTTTTAGTTGTATGTTGAGTCCTGCCACTCACAAGTCAAAATTTCTTGTGACTCTGACACTAATGGAATACAAAAAAGGCATCATTGAAGACTAATACACAATACCAAGTCCTGGTGGTTGGTAGAACGACCAGCAGGGTGTAGGATTAAGGAACTACTGGAGGTATATCCTCGGTGGCTTCACTGACTGTCCTGACATCCTTTACCAGGACTCCAGCAGCCCATGGGGCTCTCGAGATCAGGCCAATCCCAGGATATGGAGATCGCCTGCGCAGGTACCCTACCCCCACCCCAGACAACTGGGCTCTCATGGTCAGGCCCCTCCCAGGATACAGAGCTACCCTTGCAGTTACCGTGGCAGGGCTGGGCACACAGGAACCGTGCACATCGCCCTCATTGCAGAGCACTCCCAGCTCACCTCTCACTCAGATCTGACACAGAGCACCTCAGAGCAGGACTTGAACTAACAAACAGCAGCTCCGACAGGTCTGTGACCCTGGGCATCACTCTGTGTGGCCTCCCTCCACCTGGTCTTCCAGAGACTTCCACTGCACCCGTGCCACCAGGCGTCTGTCTCCACCCACCACCCACCCCTCCTCCCCCTGACTCCTGGGTTCCTCTCATTAGGAGAGGGTTTTCTTGAAGTTGTCTCCCACTCATGGGCCAGATAATATAATTAGAAAACAAGCCAGAGCTGCAGCCCCTTGTCTATCCTGACTCTCAGGAGCCCACACCTGTTCCTTGGACATGGCCGATTCAGAAAGTTCCATTTTCTGCAACTGTGAGCCCCTGAAGGGTGATTATTGGCTGGCCTGGGAAGCCTGACCATGCCGGCAGGTCCTCCCCAGGTGTGCCTGGGTTGAGATCAATATAAACACCGCTCCAGGCAGCAAGAGACCCTGCAGCTGTGCCTGACGCCATTTTCTCTGCCCAGTCAGCAGTCTTGGGGCAGGGCTGGTGGGAGGGAGTGAGAGGCCACGGCTTTGTGGGTGGCCCAGTGTGAGTGGGGCTCTGCTGGACTTTCTGCAGCAGTTGCCAAGATGCCACCTGCTAAAGAAGAGGATGTGTCACCCATACCTGCCGCTGGAATTTCTCCCTGGGCAGAGGTGAGGAAGGAAGAAAGCAGTGGGGGCCGGGACAGCAGAAGGTATCTCAGGCAGGGAAATGGAAAGCTACCAGAAGAGTACCCAGG
>NW_021698398.1:0-1813 GCF_005190385.1 Monodon monoceros
AGGGTTGAAATAAAAGTACACTCAGTTGTATCCAGTTTCCTCTTGTATCTCTCTTTTTAATTTGAGTGGACAGTCACTTGAGAATATCTGACTTGGGGCTAAGGAAATCTAAGCCTTCTTGGCCACACTGTATTCTCTTATGTCATTTAATAAAGACACCAGTTGGGTTGCTGAAAAAAGCGTGGGAAAAATCAATCCCTCACATCCAAAGGGCGGCTCTTGAAAATATGTGGGTTGTTGTAGTTATTTTGCTCTTCTGGCCTCAGAAGTTCTAATCTTAACCTTAACCCCTCATGGAGAGAGACTTTGTAAACCAATTGCCACATTACTCATTATGTGACTGTTGAAAAAGAGAAACCCAGCTCTTTTCCTGTGCTTTCAACAGTTATCTTCTTCAAAAATCTGTTTGGATTGTTATACCTTAATCTTGCCTGGCAAGGGACTTACGGGAAGGTTCTTATTGTTTGAAAGTTTGGTGCCAGTATCTGCAAAGAAAGAAGAAAGATGTGTTTATCGAACATCCCAATAGTGAAGGTGTGTGAAAGCAACTTTTGAAAAAGTTAATCTGTCAGAGTTTAGCCGTATTATTACATTTTATTTTATTCATTGAAAATGAATAGTTATCAATGAATCCTTTCTAGATTTTCTAGTTTCCCAAAGTTCCCTGTATTCACATTCTAAGAGGAAAAAATGGTATTTTAAGTCACTGCTCTCCACCTTATATTATTTATAATCACTCCTCGTGACCTCTTCCTTCCAAGAAACATGATCCTGAGAAGTGTCCTTTGTTTGTCTTTGTGGAATAAGTGATGAGGATGCATCCTGGAGACCTGTGAGATGTTCAACTTGTGGCATAATGAAACTAGGATGGAGAGTTGTGGAAAGATCTGGAAAGGTGGCTGGTAGAGTGTGGCCAGATGTGGGAGAAGAGAGACGTACAGGGAGAGGGAGAGGAAATTTTCAGAGGGAGAAAATGAAACAAATAATTAAATAAGTTTTGTTGTGTGGTGTGGGATGCAAGCCTTTCTCTCCCCCTTTCCTTCACAATGTCTTTGTTAAAGACTGTGTTTTTCATTAGTTTTACTAAGATAGGATTTGCCGTTTTGTTTGGATACTGAGAATGGACCCATGGAAACAGTTACATTTGGGTTATCTCTGACTGTCTTTAATGAAGAACGTAAATATTGGCCACACTATCTATGCACATGCTATCACCATGCCTTTTTTGTTCTCTGTTCATATATCTAAGTCCTCTTCTTTCTTTAAGGTCAATCTCAAATCTCATCTGAAATGTACATTTATTGATAGATTCAACCCATAATGAACTGTCCCTTCTTTGTCCTCCTTAGGCTCTGATTATTTATAAAAACTCATTTTTGAACTTAGAAGCTGTCCAATATGATATATTAGTTATTTCACCAGCATGTGTTATATCCTCAACACAATTATACGCTTTTGTGGGGCTGGGATCGTACATTCTGTAATTTTTCTCAGTACTTACATAAGTACTGAGATTTTTACTTTGATAAAAAGCGCATTCATTCATCTAAACATCATTTATTGGGTGTTAATTAAATATCTCAACTCAGTAAATATTGTTTGAATGAATGCATGCATGAATGAGGGAGTGTGCAATAGGTAGCCTAATGTACCGCCCAATGTGAGAAAACCAAAAACATAAACACAAAAGCAAGCCAAAAAGTGGACCAGGACTTTCTGTAAGATATCCTGCTTTTTGTTGGATGATGCCATGAAAATCAAGATGATCCTGAAAGGTCTTAATAGCTGACCAAGAATAGTAAACAATTGAAAT
>NW_021698399.1:0-1113 GCF_005190385.1 Monodon monoceros
CGCGGTTGGGGTCCGCCTGACAAGCTCTAGAGCTAAGGGAATCTCAACGTGAAAAGTTGCCTCCAGGTTAGGCCCTTAGTAGCCGTGCAGAAAGGGAGGCAGGCAGCTGTTTCCATGAGTTCTTAGTCGCTTATATGTTTACTTTCAAGGAAGTACACTTTCAGGACTCCTAAGCCTCTCGGGTATGCATCACTTTTCCTCCGAGTTCACTGAGTACCTCCAGACCCCTGTGGGCCGGCTGTGCAACTTCGAGGCCCATTCGTTGATCCCTCGGAGGCCCTCTGCGTGCCGATTGATGGGCAACACAGTGTACGTTCCTTGAGGAGCGCTACATTTCCAGAGTCCTCGAACAGCCTCAGGACAACACTTCTGGTGAGTCCGACTTTGCCAGGGCCCTTGTGTGAGCTGCGATGAGAAAACTCTGTGCTTTGCATACTTCGAAGAACTCGTGGCTGAAGTCACTCTGATCGAGCAGGAAGTCAGCATCTTACCATGCAGTGTCGCTAACGGCACACCCAGCATGAACACAGGCCTAGAAGTAGGGCCCTGATTTGCCGTGCAGAAGCGGAAGCGTGCAGCTGTTTCCAGGAGGCGGTGGCCTCGGCTCTGGGTACCTTCAACGGTTGCAGAGTCTTCTGGACACCTAGGAGGCTGGCGTGGGCACCCTGCTCCCGGCAAGAACACTGAGTGTCGCAAGGCCCACCTGGATCTGCTAAGCAACATCCAGGCCCGTAGCCCTTTAGAGCCACTCTGTGCACGCCGAGCGTAGGGAAACGCACTGCACTCTCTTTGGGAGCAGCTTAATTTCCTCAGCACTCGCACACGTTCACGAACACCGTTCTGGCACGTCCCACACGGCGTCCAAGTCTTTCGCATTGCCCTAGGCTGAGCGGAACTCTGAGAAACCCTCGGCTTCGCATTCCACCTAGGACCTCCTGCCTGAAGTCTCCTTGCCGCCCAGAGATAGTCGGCTTGCGTTCTTACTGCAATTTTAGTCCCGTTCTTCCTGTGGCACTGCAGGCTTTTGAATAGCGACAGGCCCAGAGGAGCAGCGGTGGCGTTCCCCGGTTGAGGCAGTTCGCTTGAGGCGGAACACCCCACTTCGAGAAGTTG
>NW_021698399.1:1213-1608 GCF_005190385.1 Monodon monoceros
CTCTGTGTAAAACAGGTGCTTTATTGGCGGCGGTTGTGGTCCGACTGACAAGCTCTAGAGCTAAGGGAATCTCAACGTGAAAAGTTGCCTCCAGGTTAGGCCCTTAGTAGCCGTGCAGAAAGGGAGGCAGGCAGCTGTTTCCATGAATTCTTAGTCGCTTATATGTTTACTTTCAAGGAAGTACACTTTTCAGGACTCCTAAGCCTCTCGGGTATGCATCACTTTTCCTCCGCGTTCACTGAGTACCTCCAGACGCCTGTGGGTCAGCTGAGCCACTTCGAGGCACATTGGTTGATCCCTCGGAGGCCCTCTGTGCGTGCCGATTGATGGGCAACACACTGTACGTTACTTGAGGAGCGCTACATTTCCAGAGTCCTCGAACAGCCTCAGGACAA
>NW_021698399.1:1618-2731 GCF_005190385.1 Monodon monoceros
CGCGGTTGGGGTCCGCCTGACAAGCTCTAGAGCTAAGGGAATCTCAACGTGAAAAGTTGCCTCCAGGTTAGGCCCTTAGTAGCCGTGCAGAAAGGGAGGCAGGCAGCTGTTTCCATGAGTTCTTAGTCGCTTATATGTTTACTTTCAAGGAAGTACACTTTCAGGACTCCTAAGCCTCTCGGGTATGCATCACTTTTCCTCCGAGTTCACTGAGTACCTCCAGACCCCTGTGGGCCGGCTGTGCAACTTCGAGGCCCATTCGTTGATCCCTCGGAGGCCCTCTGCGTGCCGATTGATGGGCAACACAGTGTACGTTCCTTGAGGAGCGCTACATTTCCAGAGTCCTCGAACAGCCTCAGGACAACACTTCTGGTGAGTCCGACTTTGCCAGGGCCCTTGTGTGAGCTGCGATGAGAAAACTCTGTGCTTTGCATACTTCGAAGAACTCGTGGCTGAAGTCACTCTGATCGAGCAGGAAGTCAGCATCTTACCATGCAGTGTCGCTAACGGCACACCCAGCATGAACACAGGCCTAGAAGTAGGGCCCTGATTTGCCGTGCAGAAGCGGAAGCGTGCAGCTGTTTCCAGGAGGCGGTGGCCTCGGCTCTGGGTACCTTCAACGGTTGCAGAGTCTTCTGGACACCTAGGAGGCTGGCGTGGGCACCCTGCTCCCGGCAAGAACACTGAGTGTCGCAAGGCCCACCTGGATCTGCTAAGCAACATCCAGGCCCGTAGCCCTTTAGAGCCACTCTGTGCACGCCGAGCGTAGGGAAACGCACTGCACTCTCTTTGGGAGCAGCTTAATTTCCTCAGCACTCGCACACGTTCACGAACACCGTTCTGGCACGTCCCACACGGCGTCCAAGTCTTTCGCATTGCCCTAGGCTGAGCGGAACTCTGAGAAACCCTCGGCTTCGCATTCCACCTAGGACCTCCTGCCTGAAGTCTCCTTGCCGCCCAGAGATAGTCGGCTTGCGTTCTTACTGCAATTTTAGTCCCGTTCTTCCTGTGGCACTGCAGGCTTTTGAATAGCGACAGGCCCAGAGGAGCAGCGGTGGCGTTCCCCGGTTGAGGCAGTTCGCTTGAGGCGGAACACCCCACTTCGAGAAGTTG
>NW_021698400.1:0-12251 GCF_005190385.1 Monodon monoceros
TTTCTTTCATCAGTGTCTTATAGTTTTCTGCATACAGGTCTTTTGTCTCCCTAGGTAGGTTTATTCCTAGGTATTTTATCCTTTTTGTTGCAATGGTAAATGGGAGTGTTTCCTTAATTTCTCTTTCAGATTTTTCATCATTAGTGTATAGGAATGCAAGAGATTTCTGTGCATTAATTTTGTATCCTGCTACTTTACCAAATTCATTGATTAGCTCTAGTAGTTTTCTGGTGGCATCTTTAGGATTCTCTATGTATAGTATCATGTCATCTGAAAACAGTGACAGTTTTACTTCTTCTTTTCCAATTTGTATTCCTTTTATTTCTTTTTCTTCTCTGATTGCTGTGGCTAGGACTTCCAAAACTATGTTGAATAATAGTGGTGAGAGTGGACATCCTTGTCTTGTTCCTGATCTTAGTGGAAATGCTTCCAGTTTTTCACCATTGAGAATCATGTTTGCTGTGGGTTTGTCGTATATGGCCTTTATTATGTTGAGGTAGGTTCCCTCTATGCCCACTTTCTGGAGAGTTTTTATCATAAATGGGTGTTGAATTTTGTCAAAAACTTTTTCTGCATGTATTGAGATGATCATATGGTTTTTATTCTTCAATTTGTTAATATGGTTTATCACATTGATCAATTTGCATATATTGAAGAATCCTTGCATCCCTGGGATAAATCCCACTTGATAATGATGTATGATCCTTTTAATGTGTTGTTGGATTCTGTTTGCTAGTATTTTGTTGAGGATTTTTGCATCTATATTCATCAGTGATATTGGTCTGTAATTTTCTTTTTTTGTAGTATCTTTGTCTGATTTTGATATCAGGGTGATGATGGCCTCATAGAATGAGTTTGGGAGTGTTTCTTGCTCCGCACTTTTTTGGAAGAGTTTGAGAAGGATGGGTGTTAGCTCTTCTCTAAATGTTTGATAGAATTCACTTGTGAAGCCTTCTGGTCCTGGACTTCTGTTTGTTGGAAGATTTTTTTTTTTTTTCAGTACGTGGGCCTCTCACTGTTGTGGCCCCTCGCGTTGTGGAGCACAGGCTCCGGACGCCGAGGCTCAGTGGCCATGTCTCACGGGCCCAGCCACTCTGCAGCATGTGGGATCTTCCCAGACCAGGGCACGAACCCATGTCCCCTGCATCAGCAGGTGGACTCTCAACCACTGCGCCACCAGGGAAGCCCTGTTGGAAGATTTTTAATCACAGTTTCACTTTCATTACTTGTGATTGTTCTGTTCATATTTTTTGTTTCCTCCTGGTTCAGTCTTGGAAGGTTATACATCTCTAAGAATTTGTCCATTTCTTCCAAGTTGTCCATTTTATTGGCATAGAGTTGCTTGTAGTAGTCTCTTTGGATGACTTGTATTTCTGCGGTGTTTGTTGTAACGTCTCCTTTTTTATTTCTAATTTTATTGATTTGAGTCCTCTCCCTCTTGATGAGTCTGGCCGGTGGTTTATCAATTTTGTTTATCTGCTCAAAGAACCAGCTTTTAGTTTTATTGATCTTTGCTATTGTTTTCTTTGTTTCTTTTTCATTTATTTCTGCTCTGATCCTTATGATTTCTTTCCTTCTCATAACTTTGGGTTTTGTTTTTTCTTCTTTCTCTAGTTCTTTTAGGTGGAACGTTAGATTGTTTATTTGAGATTTTTCTTGTTTCTTGAGGTGGGCTTGTATAGCTGTAAACTTCCCTCTTAGAACTGCTTTTTCTGCATCCCATAAGTTTTGGATAGTCATGTTTTCATTGTCATTTGTCTCTAGATATTTTTTGATTTCCTCTTTGATTTATTCAGTGATCTCTTGATTATTTAGTAACGTATTGTTTAGCCTCCATGTGTTTGTGTTTTTTACGTTTTTTTCTCTGTAATTCATTTCTAATCTCATAGGGTTTTGGTCAGAAAAGATGCTTGATATGATTTCAGTTTTCTTAAATTTACTGAGGCTTGATTTGTGACTCAAGATGTGATCTATCCTGGAGAATGTTCCGTGCGCACTTGAGAAGAAAGTGTAATCTGCTGGTTTTGGATGGAATGTCCTATAAATATCAATTAAATCTATCTGGTCTATTGTGTCATTTAAGGCTTCCATTTCCTTATTTATTTTCATTTTGGATGATCTGTACATTGGTGTAAGTGAGGTGTTAAAGTCCCCCACTATTATTACTGTCAGTTTCCTCTTTTATAGCTGTTAGCAGTTGCCTTATGTATTGAGGTGCTCCTATGTTGAGTGCATATATATTTATAATTGTTATATCTTCTTCTTGGATTGATCCCTTGATCATTGTGTAGTGTCCTTCCTTGTCTCTTATAACATTCTTTATTTTAAAGTCTATTTAAAGTCTATTTTATCTGATATGAGTATTGCTATTCCAGCTTTCTTTTGATTTCCATTTGTATGGAATGTCTTTTTCCATCCCCTCACTTTCAGTCTGTATGTGTCCCTAGGTCTGAAGTGGGTCTCTTATAGACAGCATCTAGATGGGTCTTGTTTTTGTATCCATTCAGCAAGCCTGTGTCTTTTGGTGGGAGCATTTAATCCAGATACGTTTAAGGTAATTATCGATATGCATGTTCTTATGGCCATTTTCTTAATTGTTTTGGGGGTTTTTTTTGTAGGTCCTTTTCTTCTCTTGTGTTTCCTGCGTAGAGAAGTTCCTTTAGCATTTGTTGTAGAGCTGGTTTGCTGGTGCTGAATTCTCTTAGCTTTTGCTATAACAAAATTGGTATAGAGGACACATATCTCAATGTAAGAAAAGCCGTTTATGACAAAGCCGCAGCCAATATCATACTCAATGGTAAAAAACTGAAAGCTTTTCCTCTAAAACCAGGAACAAGCCAAGGATGACCACTCTTGCCATTTCTATTTAACATAGTAATGGAAGTCCTAGCCATAACAATCAAACAAGAAAAAGAAAGAAAATGCATCCAAATAGGAAGAGAAGTAAAACTATCACTGTTTGCAGATACTATATACAGAAAACCCTGAAGTTTCTACTAAAAAAACTATTAGAACTAATGAATTCAGTAAAGTTGCAGGATACAAGATCAGTGTACAGAAATCTGCTGCTTTTCTGTACACTAATAATGAACTTATCAGAAAGAGAAAACAATCCCATTTATAATTGCATCAAAAATAATAAAATACCTAGGAATAAAGTTAACCAAGGAAGTGAAAGACCAATATTCTGAAAACTATAAGAGGCTGATGAAGAAAATTGAAGACAGTACAAATAAATGGAAAGATATCCCATGTTCATGGATTAGAGGAATTAATATTATTAAAATTTCCATACTTCCCAAAGCAATCTACAGATTTAATGCAATTCGTATCAAGGTGCCCATGACATTTTTCACAGAACTTGAACAAATAATCCTAAAATTTGTACAGACCACAGAAGACTTGAAATAGCCAAAGCAACCTTGAGAAAAAGGAAGGAAGCTGGAAGTATCATAATTCCTGATTTCAAACTATACTGCAAAGCTACAGTTATCAAAACAGTATGGTACTGGCACAAAAACAAATAAAAAACAAACACATAGATTAATGGAACCAAATTAATTAAAGAGCACCCAGAAATAACTTCATGTACATATGGTCAATTAATCTACAACAAAGGAGACAAAAATATACAATGGGGAAATGACAGTTTTTTCATTAAGTGATGTTGGGAAAACTGGACAGCCACATGTAAAAGAATGAAATTTGAACATTTTCTCACATTATATACAACAATAAATTCAAAATGGACTAAATACCAAATTGTAAACCAGAAAGCCTAAAACTCCTAGAAGTAGACATAGCCAGTACAGTCTTTTACATAAGTTTTAGCAATATTTTTTTTGGCTCTATCTCCTCAGGCAGGGGAAATGGAACCTGAAACTTAAAAGCTTTTGCACAGTGTAGGAAACCATCAATAAAATGAAAGCCAACATACTAAATGGGAGAAGATATTTGCAAATGATATGTCTGATAAGGGATTAATAATATCCAAAATATATAAACAGCTCAAACAACTCAATATCAAAAACCAAATAAACCAATTAAAAAATGGGCAGAAGACCTGAATAGACATTTTCCAAAGACATACAGATGGACAATAGGCACATAAAAAGGTGCTTAACATCATGAATCATCAGGGAAATGCAAATCAAAACCACAATGAGATATCACTTCATACCTGTCAGAATGGCTATCATCAAAAAGACAATAAATGTTGGCAAGGATGTGGTGAAAAGGGAACCCTAATAAACTATTGGAGGGAATGTAAATTGGTACAGCCACTGTGGAAAACAGTATGGAGAGTCCTCAAAAAGTTAAAAATAGATCTAATATGTGATCCAACAATCTCATTTCTGGGTATTTAGCCAAAGGAAATAAAATCATTATCTTGAAGAAATATCTGTACCTCCAAGTCCTTATATTCAATGTAGCATTATTTGCAATAGCTAAGGTATGGAAACAACATAAGTGTCTGTTGACAGAAGAATGAATAAAGAAAGTTTGAGATACACACACACACACACACACAAACACACAGGAATTTTATTGAGTCATAAAAAAGGAAATCCTGCCATTTGCAGCAACATAGACAAAACTTGAGGGCTAAGTTAAATAAGCCAGACAGAAATAGACAAATACTGCATGGTATCACTTATTAGTGGAATCTTTAAAAAAAAGATCAAACTTATAGAAACAGAGATTGGAATGGTGGTTGCCAAGGGCTCAGAAGTGGGTAAATTGGGGATAAAGGGTACAAACTTTCAGTTATAAGATGAATAATGTGTGAGGATCTAATGTATAAAATGGTGACTGTTGTTATAATACTATAGTGTACAACTGAAATTTGCTAAGAGAGTAGAACTTAAGTGTTCTCACACACACACAAAAAGGTAACTGTATGAGGTGATGGATGTGTTAATTAACTTGATTGTGGGTATCGTTTCACAATGTATTGGCTTGGCCAAAAAGTTCTTTCGGATTTTTCAGCACAAACTTTCTGGCCAACCCAATATATGTACATAAAATTGTCACATGTACACTTTTTATATATTACAATTTTATATGTCAATTATACTGCAATAAAGCTGAAACAAACACTACTTTTGTTAGTAAAACATATGTTTTTCACTGTTGGAGAAAACAGTTACAGGTATGGAAAGGAGGCATGACTATTACCAAAGCTGGCACTCTCTGGTGACTCTTTTTAATCTGAATTTTTTTAAATATCCAGGAATTTAGAAACATTTTGAATAAATAGGAATTTATTGTAAAATAAATCAGAATTTTGATAGTGGCATCGTTTTTTACTTTTTTTTTTTTCTTTTTCTTTTGTGGTACGCAGGCCTCTCACTGCTGTGGCCTCTCCCGTTGCGGAGCACAGGCTCCGGATGCGCAGGCTCAGCGGCCATGGCTCACGGGCCCAGCCGCTCTGTGGCATGTGGGATCCTCCTGGACTGGGGCACAAACCCACGTCCCCTGCATCAGCAGGCAGACTCTCAACCACCACGCCATCAGGGAAGCCCTGATAGTGACATCTTTTGACATATGTTGACTCTTGCTTAGGATTATTCCAAGACCATATCCTAGGTATTTAATAGATTTTGCTTTGCTTTGGAGTTTTCAAAGAAAATACACCTTAAAAATTCTTTCTTACAGAAAGGAAAAGTGATTTTCAAAATATATGCATGGAACAAGAGGAATTTTCTGTCAGAACTAAGTAGGCATAGTCCTCGGTGAAGGCTGAATTGTCTGGTGTTTCCACTTTAAGCCTCTTAGCTACATTTCTGTTTCTATAGAACAAGAGAAGATCCCAGAGACGTAATTTTTCTTCCTTTGTAGAAACTTCCTTATCTGGCAGAAAATGGTAACTCATCACACCTGCAGCAGAAGGCAACTTTTCAACTCAGTCAATATGATCAACATTAAGCATCCATCAAATGAAGGATTGGGAGTGATAACCTTAAAAATCCCGCTAGGCACCTAGTTATTGATTCTCTGTTCAGCCTGATGCATGAAGGTGCAAAGGCAACAAGTGATTGGAGAAAACACAAACCTGCCTGCCTGCCTGCCTGCATCAGGCTGAGTCAGGCAGGACTTCCGGCCAGAAAGCATCATCTTTGGTTTTACTCAAAACATAGTTCTTTCATCCCAATCCATCAGAATCTGATTCTAGCAGGAGGTCTGCTCTTCCTTGCCTTTCCTTGGGATTCTCAGAAAAGCCCAAAGGACAATTTACAATAAAACTTAATTACTTTTAGCCTGGCTGTTCATATGCTTGGGACTATTTGGAGGATGAAGCTTGTGACTTATACCAAGAAAAAAAAATTGGTGTGTTTAATAGTATGAAGGAGCTTGTAGAAAGGGCTTAAATTATTTTGGAGATTAAATTCTTTTCAGGGGCTTTAGAAGCACTGCTTCATATTAAAATAATAAATGTGCTAATTACATTTTAATCGTTTCACCTCATTAAGCCAATACCACAAAACCTCTCATTAGCCACACCACCACCTTCACAGGTGAGAATGATTATAGCTCTTGTGCAGAGACTCCTGGAGTCCATCAGCTGGCAACAGGCTGAGCTACCCTTGACCAGAATCAGAAAGGAAGAAATCTTTCTGGCAGCATCCTTCTCCCACTGCTACAGGTGTTCAGTGCCCTTAGGTTTTCTGCATGAACATTTCTGAAAGCTTTCCTTGCCCAGTTACCTTAAAAAGGATCAAGTAAATCAGTGGTGCTTTATTATAGCCCTTGTAACTTCCTGTTACAATGACTTATTCATGTTTCTCTCCCTACTAGACTGTCACTTCTAGTCAATAAATTTTCATTGAATAAATTAATGTGTGATTGATGAAAGTTATAAATGACCGATACTGTTTTGCCCATTTCAGGGTAATTAAAATGTAATGAACTAGACTATAAGCCCCTGGTGGACCAAGAATAGGTCTTACTGAAGTTGCGTCCTGGAGGATAACACAATGGCTGGCACAAAATGTTTGCTCAATAAATAATAATGAAAAGATCATGACAATCTCTTAACCTCAAAGGAGCAAGCTCTAACTGGAGAATTCTGACCTTGGACAAGAACAGACTTGGATGGGCGTCTTTCGAGTTGCTCCTTGGAGTCACATGTCCCCACTGGGATCCCCAAAGGGGGAAATACCTGTGTGAATAACTGCCTTTGACTCCGACCCAGCTGAACTACAGCAAACAGCTACCCGACAGTTGTGAATTGGCTCTCACTGGACGTGTCCAGGGAGAGTCAGGATGCGTTGAAGTCATTGGACCAGAGTCCCTCCATCCAGAGGATCACATGAGCACCGAGCCTCTGTGGGTCATGTTGTAATTTACTCCATTATTCACAGAGTGACAACAGAGGACTGTCGTTATCATCCAACGAGGGCTCTGCATTACCAAAGAAGCAATGAGAATGTCTTCCAACTCAGAGCTTGAAATGCTTGTCGCAGCTGGGTGGGATGCCCAAGCACATAAATCAGTTCCCGTCTTAATTAGTCAGGGTCTGCTGAACACCTTGAAATTGGAAAGAGACATGTAACAAAAGTTACATAACAGACCTCCAGCTGCAGCCGGTCCCCTACCAGCCCCTGAAAATCCTTTTAGTAACTTTGTTCTGATGAGCCACCTTTTCTGTCTCAGATGAAGGTAAACAATTAACAAGAAAACATCTCAAAACCTATCCTCCTGCTAGCGAATGTGATTTGGCTGAGTGTTGTGTATTTACTTGAGTTGATTTAAAGAAGGGAAAAGACACTCATCTGGTAGCAGGCAAATCTGCGAAGTGTTGAGAGGGTGTGATCATTTTACAAAACAGTCCAGCCGGTTTACACTCTTGGTTTAGAAAAAAATATTCTTTCCTCTTCATTCCAAAGTTAAAGGTTTGTTTTGGAAATGGAAGGAAACTTCATGACTCACTCTTGTTCTTGTCGAATACTCACATGGAGATGAAGGAATAAAGAGAGAAACGAACGGGTGATGAAGGAAAATCAAGACTGGTGTCTTGTGGGTGGGGGAGGGAGTTAGTCCTCCCGTCTTCCCACCTTTGTAAACTTCATGCTTTGACAGTGGGCACCAAGTCTTCCTCAAAGCCTTGAGGCTTAAAAACCTGTCTGGAAGGTTTGGGGGAGGGGCTTGTGCACAGGGAAGAGCAGCGTTCACATCAAGGACGTTTCAAGCTCGACCTTTTGTATTTCACCAGAGAGAGGAAATTTGCTTTAAGCACCTGTGAAGACACCACAGAAGGCGCCCTGCGGGGTCAGATGGGGACACAGGTGTGTTCCTAGAGGAACTTGTGCCACAGGGAGACGGAGAAATGCGTGTGGGGGTAAGAGAGCGAGGACAGCAAGAGCTAGTGAAGACCGATGAAGGATGAAGGAAGAGGAACTGGTGCAGAATGGGGAGAAGAGAGGGGAGCGACACGGATATAATCCTCTCTGTCTCTCTCTCTCTGCCCTTGGATGCTCAGTGACCTTCGTTGGAGACACCACAGCCCCCCAGCCCATCCCCACGTCAGCCAGGTACCCCTCCACACTCAGGCCCCCAATCCTTGCCCCTCTCTTTCTCTCACACCCACACCCAATCCATCAGTACGTGCAGTTGCCTCTCTCAGCAAATGTACCCCCGTTGAGAAGCCCAGCTCCTTCTCATGCCCCTCTGGCTCCCTGGACCCATCTCCTGAGTCACGGCCATGGTCTCCTAATGGCACTTGTGCTCCCACTCTTGTCCCTGCATCCTGCGCTCTGCTTGGCGTTCACTACAAGCCTTGTGGCTCAAAACCCTTCCATGACTTCTCTCCCCCAGAATCAGGTCTAAACCCTGTGGGACCCAGCCCCTGGGTCTGTCCTTATCTTCCAGCGTGCTCTCAGCCCCAGCCTCCTTGGTCCTGCTCTCTCCTGCTGGAATGTTCTCCACACAGAGGGTCTCGTGGCTGTCTCCCCAGCGAAATTCAGGTCCCTGCTCAAATATCACCATTTGGAGAGATGTTACTGGCCGCCTCATAAAAGGGGAGCTCCTCTCTCCTCCACCCCATCACGGCCTAGCCTGCTGATCGGCTTTCTTCTAACACACATCGCTACTTGGTATTCTAGTCCATGTCGGCTACTGTCTGTCTCCTATATTAGAGCATCAGCTCCACGAGGGCAAGCATACCGCTTTGTCTGCTGCTGTACCTTCCATACTTCAGTCGTGTCCAGCACACGACCAGTGTCCAGTCAATGCATGTCGAATGGACATAAGAATGAACCACTGCACCGTGCACAGCTGCTTCTCTTTTCTTCGGGTTTTGGGTCTGAACATCTGCGTGTCACTCTCTTCCCTCCTGTGCCCCCGCACACTGCCTCCCACTTGGGGAGACCTAAATGCCCGGAAGAAAAGCAACTGTTGTCTTGTGTGCTCCTTCTGCGTGCCAGTCACTGAGAGCTGCCTTTTGGCCTGTTAGTATTTACTAGGTAACTACCTGGGCAGTGACCATGTCTCCTGGCTGCCTTTATTAATATGAAGTGGGACTGGGTGATGGGGCTCTGTTTAGGGCAAGGTCTCTGTTAAGAGCTGGGATTCCCAGGGCTCTTGAAGAGCCACACATCTGTCAGTCATGCTGTTCACTTTGGTGTCATATCTAAAAAAACTGTTCTGTTTCTTTACAATGAACGTTTCATCATCAAAGACTCACCTCCTATACCTGAAAACGCCTTGGGCTAGTGGACTTCCCTCTTGGGAGGGATTTCTTCATCCCAAGCAGGAAGTGCACCGGGGCTCCCGGGTATGCCCAGATGAAAAGGGCAGCCTCCGCATCTTGCACACCCCCAGCTCATGCTTCACTAGCCCTTCACAGCTCTGCCCACTTCAATTTCGGCCCTGAGAGCTTTTCACTTACAGTTCAGTACCGCTCCTGAGCGTCCAATGTGGCTGACAGACCAGGGCGTGCCTTTGTTTATTGGGGGTGTGGTGGCAGGTTCGCAGAGCTGATACTGACTTTAATTAGCACCCTGCAGGCTGTGAAACTCCATGACTTGAAGCTAGTGACACCAAAACAGTTTGAGAATCTTCGGAATCCATCCAGCCCATTCTCGAAACCACAAGAGAAGCCACTATGACCATCCCCCGGAGGGGGTTTGTAAAATTGTTTTGTTGAAATAGTGACCTTGATGTTAAATGGTCCCACTTTACTTCTCCCACTGCCCCCAAGTCCTCTGATCATGAAGCATTTTGTGTATATGCTGTAGGATTTAAACTCAGAATACAACTTGGTAGGGTGGGACAAAAATAATTAAATGTCCATCCCAGCTTGAAGTTTAGTCTGATCTGATCATTTGGTTTTGTCCAGCGCCTGACTAAAAATGCTCCGTCTCTCAGATATGTTTTCTGCACCCTTCTCTCTCTAGGATGGTATATGGAGCGGGTGAGGCTTAACACACATCTCGTGTGGCGGGGGGGATCGGGGTGCTTAGCGGTGCTCTGGTCTTTGGGGGTGATATTTCTTGTCCATCTGGGAGCTGCTCACTTTGCTAGCATTTGCAGCTGAAACCTACAGCTGCATAACTTGTGAATTGGTCTCTCTTTCCCTGGTGAGGGTCCAGCCAGGACGTAGCCCTTCTGAAGTGTATATATGTCAATGCCACTCTCTCACTTCGTCCCAGCTTACCCTTCCCCCTCCCCGTGTCCTCAAATGCATTCTCTACGTCTGCGTCTTTATTCCTCTCCTGCCCCTAGGTTCTTCAGAACCAGTTTTTTTTTTTTTTTTTAGATTCCATATATATGTTAGCATATGGTATTTGTTTTTCTCTTTCTGACTTACTTCACTCTGTATGACAGACTCTAGGTCCAACCACCTCACTACAAATAACTCAATTTCGTTTCTTTTTATGGCTGAGTAATATTCCATTGTATATATGTGTCACATCTTCTTTATCCATTCATCCGTTGATGAACATTTAGGTTGGTTCCATGTCCTGGCTATTGTAAATAGTGCTGCAATGAACATTGTGGTACATGTCTCTTTTTGAATTATGGTTTTCTCAGGGTATATGCCCAGTAGTGGGATTGCTGGGTCATATGGTAGTTCTGTTTTTAGTTTTCTTACGGAACCTCCATACTGTTCTCAATAGTGGCTGTATCAATTTACATCCCCACCAACACTGCAAGAGGGTTCCCTTTTCTCCACACCCTCTCCAGCATTTATTGTTTGTAGATTTTTTGATGATGGCCATTCTGACAGGTGTGAGGTGATACCTCATTGTAGTTTTGATTTGCATTTCTCTAATGATTAGTGATGTTGAGCATCCTTTCATGTGTTTGTTGGCAATCTGTATATCTTCTTTGGAGAAATGTCTATTTAGGTCTTCTGCCCATTTTTGGATTGGGTTGTTTGTTTTCTTTGATATTGAGCTGCGTGAGCTGCTTGTAAATTTTGGAGATTAATCCTTTGTCAGTTGCTTCGTTTGCAAATATTTTCTCCCATTCTGAGGGTTCTTTTTTGTCTTGTTTATGGTTTCCTTTGCTGTGCAAAAGCTTTTAAGTTTCATTAGGTCCCATTTGTTTATTTCTGTTTTTAATTTCCATTTCTCTAGGAGGTGGGTCAAAAAGGATCTTGCTGAGATTTATGTCATAGAGTGTTCTGCCTATGTTTTCCTCTAAGAGTTTGATGGTGTCTGGCCTTACATTTAGGTCTTTAATCCATTTTGAGTTTATTTTTGTGTATGGTGTTCGGGAGTGTTCTAACTTCATTTTTTTCCATATAGCTGTCCAGTTTTCCCAGCACCACTTATTGAAGAGGCTGTCTCTTCTCCATTGTATACTCTTGCCTCCTTTATCAAAGATAGGGTGACCATATGTGCATGGGTTTATCTTGGGGCTTTCTATCCTGTTCCATTGATCTATATTTCTGTTTTTGTGCTGGTACCATACTGTCTTGATTACTGTAGCTCTGTAGTATAGTCTGAAGTCAGGGAGCCTGGTTTCTCCGGCTCCATTTTTCTTTCTCAAGACTGCTTTGGCTATTCGGGGTCTTTTGTGTTTCCATACAAATTGTGAAACTTTTTTGTTCTAGTTCTCTGAAAAATGCCAGTGGTAGTTTGATAGGGATTGCATTGAATCTGCAGATTGCTTTGGGTAGTATAGTCATCTTCACAATGTTGATTCTTCCAATCCAAGAACATGGTATATCTCTACATATGTTTGTATCATCTTTAGTTTCTTTCATCAGTGTCTTATAGTTTTCTGCATACAGGTCTTTTGTC
>NW_021698401.1:0-1115 GCF_005190385.1 Monodon monoceros
GTGGGCCCTCTGCTGTGAGTTCACTGTGGCCTGGATCCCATAGACTCCATGCTCTGGGCCACCTGCTGGGAGGTTCAAACTGCTGGATTCCTCACATTTTTTATTCTGTGGGCCCTGTGTTGTTAGGCTACTCCTGCCTGCCTCACTCGGAGCACCTTGGAAATGTGGGTCCTCTGGTTAAGGCCACATGTGCTGGGTTCCTCACCTTTTTATAATGTGGCCCCACTGGTGTGAGGACACTCCTGCCTTGTTCCGATCCCCTTGGTGATGTGGGTTCTCTGGTGAGAATCTTATCCTGGCTGGGTTCCTCACCCTTCTGTGAGGTAGGCCCTCTGCTGTGAGGTCACTCCTGCCTGACTGGCACACGTCACCTTGGCGGCATGGGCCCTCAGTTGTGAGTTGGTGCCTGCTGGGAGTCTCCTCCCCTCGGTCATGAGGGACCTCTGGCGTCAGGCCCTAACTCCTGAGCTCCCAAAATTTTCTGATGTGCACCTTGTGGTGCGAGTACACTCCTGCCAGGTTCCCAACCCCATGGGAATGTGGGCCTTCTGCTCTGAGGTCCCAACGGTGGGTTGCTCAGTTTCATGATGAGGGCCCTCTGGTGTGAGTTCACTCCGGCCTGGATCCCATAGCCTCGCTGCTGCTGGCCGACTGCAGGGAGGTTCCAACTGCGGGATTCCTCACCTTTTTTCTTCTATGGGCCCTCTGTTTTGAGACTCCACCTGCCTGCTTCACTCCAGGCCCCATGGTGATGTGTGTCCTCTGGTTTGAGGCTACGTGTGCTGGGTCCCTCACCTTTCGATTATGTGGCCCCACTGGTGTGAGGACACTCCTGCCTGGTTCCTATCCCCTTGGTGATGTGGGTCCTCTGGTGAGAGTGTGATCCTGGCTGGGTTCCTCACCCTTCTGTGAGGTGGGCCCTCTGCTGTGAGGTCACTCCTGCCTGGCTGGCACACCCCGCCTTGGCAACGTCAGCCCTCTTGTGTCAGTTGGAGCCTGCTGGGAGCCTCCTCCCCTCGGTGATGAGGGCCCTCTGGCGTCAGGCCCTAACTGCTGGGTTCCCACATTTTCTGATACGTGCTAAGTGGTGTGAGGACACTCGTGCCATGTTCCCA
>NW_021698402.1:0-6034 GCF_005190385.1 Monodon monoceros
TCAAATCAATAGAATCAGAAATGAAAAAGAAGAAGTAAGAACTGACACTGCAGAAATACCAAGAATCACGAGAGATTACTACAAGAAACTCTATGCCAATAAAATGGACAACCTGGAAGAAATGGACAAATTCTTAGAAATGCACAACCTGCCGAGACTGAACCAGGAAGAAATAGAAAATATGCACAGACCAATCACAATCACTGAAATTTAAACTGTGATTAAAAATGTTCCAACAAACAAAAGCCCAGGACCAGATGGCTTCACAGGAGAATTCTATCAAACATTTAGAGAAGAGCTAACGCCTATCCTTTTCAAACGCTTCCAAAATATAGCAGAGAGAGGAACACTCCCAAACTCATTCTACGAGGCCACCATCACCCTGATACCAAAACCAGACAAGGATGTCACAAAACTACAGGCCAATATCACTGATGAACATAGATGCAAAAATCCTCAACAAAATACTAGCAAACAGGATCCAACAGCACATTAAAAGGATCATACACCATGATCAAGTGGGGTTTATTTCAGGAATGCAAGGATTCATCAATATACGCAAACCAATCAACGTGATACACCATATTAACAAATTGAAGGAGAAAAACCATATGATCATCTCAATAGATGCAGAGAAAGCTTTTGACAAAGTTCAACACCCATTTCTGATAAAAACCCTGCAGAAAGGAGGCATAGAGGGAACTTTCCTCAACATAATAAAGGCCATATATGACAAACCCACAGTCAACATCGTCCTTAATGGTGAAAAACTGAAACCATTTCCACTAATATCAGGAACAAGACAAGGTTGCACACTCTAACCACTCTTTTTCTTTTTTTTTTAACATCTTTATTGGAGCATAATTGCTATTGCTTTACAATTGTATGTTAGTTTCTTCTTTATAACAAAGTGAATCAGTTGTACATATGTTCCCATATCTCTTCCCTCTTGCATCTCCCTCCCTCTCACCCTCCCTATCCCACGCCTGTAGGTGTTCACAGAGCACCGAGCTGATCTCCCTGTGCTATGCAGCTGCTTCCCACTAGCTATCTATTTTACATTCGGTAGTGTGTATATATGTCCATGCCACTCTCTCACTTTGTCACAGCTTACGCTTTCCCCTCCCCATATCTTGAAGTCCGTTCTCTAGTAGGTCTGTGTCTTTATTCCCATCTTACCCCTAGGTTCTTCATGACCTTTTTTTTTTCTTTTTTCTTATATGTGTTATCATACGGTATTTCTTTTTCTCTTTCTGATTTACTTCACTCTGTAAGACAGTCTCTAGGTCCATCCACCTCAGTACAAATAACTCAATTTCGTTTCTTTTTATGGCTGAGTAATATTCCATTCGATATATGTGGCACATCTTCTTTACCCATTCATCCAATGATGGACACTTAGATTGCTTTCATCTCCTGGCCATTGTAAATAGAGCTGCAATGAACATTTTGGTACATGACTCTTTTTGAATTATGGTTTTCTTGCGTATATGCCCAGTAGTGGATTTGCTGGGTCGTATGGTAGTTCTATTTGTAGTTTTTTAAGGAACCTCCATACTGTTCTCCATAGTGGCTGTATCAATTTACATTCCCACCAACAGTGCAAGAGGGTTCCCTTTTCTCCACACTCTCTCCAGCATTTATTGTTTCTAGATTATTTGATGATGGCCATTCAGACCGGTGTGAGATGATATCTCATTGTAGTTTTGATTTGCATTTCTCTAATGATTAATGATGTTGAGCATTCTTTCATGTGTATGTTGGCAATCTGTGTATCCTCTTTGGAGAAATGTCTATTTAGGTCTTTTGCCCTTTTTTGGATTCGGTTGTTTGTTTTTTTGTTACTGAGCTGCATGAGATGCTTGTAAATTTTGGAGATTAATCCTTTGTCAGTTGCTTCATTCACAAATATTTTCTCCCATTCAGTTGCTTCATTTGCAAATATTTTCTCCCATTCTCAGGGTTGTCTTTTGGTCTTGTTGATGGTTTCCTTTGCTGTGCAAAAGCTTTTAAGTTTCATTAGGTCCCATTTGTTTATTTTTGTTTTTATTTCCATTTCTCTAGTAGGTGGGTCAAGAAGGATCTTGCTGTGATTTATGTCATAGAGTGTTTTGCCTATGTTTTCCTCTAAGAGTTTGATAGTTTCTGGCCTTACACTTAGGTCTTTAATGCATTTTGAGCTTATTTTTATGTATGGTGTTAGGGAATGTTCTAATCTCATACTTTTACATGTACCTGTCCAGTTTTCCCAGCACCACTTATTGAAGAGACTGTCTTTTCTCCACTGAATATTCTTGCCTCCTTTATCAAAGATAAAGTGACCATATGTACATGGGTTTATCTCTGTGCTTTCTATCCTGTTCCATTGATGTATATATCTATTTTTGTGCCAGTACTATACAGTCATTATTGTAGCTTTGTAGTATAGTGTGAAGTTAGGGAGCCTGATTCCTCCAGCTCCATTTTTCGTTCTCAAGATTGCTTTGGCTATTCGGGGTCTTTAGTGTTTCCATACAAACTGTGAAATTTTTTGTTCTACTTCTGTGAAAAAATGCCAGCGGTAGTTTGATAGGGATTGCACTGAATCTGTAGATTGCTTTGGGTAGTAGAGTCATTTTCACAATGTTGATTCTTCCAATTCAAGAACATGATATATCTCTCCATCTATTTGTATCATCTTTAAGTTCTTTCATCAGTGTCTTATAATTTTCTGCATACAGGTCTTTTGTCTCCTTAGGTAGGTTTATTCCTAGATATTTTATTCTTTATGTTGCAATGGTAAATGGGAGTGTTTTCTTAATTTCACTTTCAAATTTTTCAACATTAGTGTATAGGAATGCCAGAGATTTCTGTGCATTAATTTTGTATCCTGCCACTTTACCAAATTCATTGATTAGCTCTAGTAGTTTTCTGGTAGCATCTTTAGGATTCTGTATGTATAGTATCATGTCATCTGCAAACAGTAACAGCTTTACTTCTTCTTTTCTGAATTGGATTCCTTTTGTTTTTTTTCTTCTCTAACTGCTGTGGCTAAAACTTCCAAAACTATGTTGAATACAAGTGGTAAGGGGAGTTGAGGAAGATGGCAGAAGAGTAAGATGCAGAGATCACTTTCCTCCCCGCTGATATATCAGAAATACACCTGCACATGGAACTGCTCCTATAGAACACCCACTGAACGCTGGCAGAAGACCTCAGATCTTCCAAAAGGAAAGAAACTCCCCACATACCTGGGTAGGGCAAAAGAAAAAACAAAAAAAACAGAGAGAAAGGAATAGGGACGGGACAGGCACCAGTGGTAGGGACCAGTGAAGGAGGAAAGGTTTCCAAACAGCAGGAAGCTCCTTCGTGGGTGGAGACGGCGGGTGGCAGAGGGGGGAAGCTTCGGAGCCGTGGAGGACAGCGCAGCAACAGGGGTGCGGAGGGCAAAGTGGAGAGATTCCCACACAGAGGATTGGTGCAGACCAGCACTCATCAGCCCGAGAGGATTGTCTGCTCACCCGCAGGGGTGGGTGCGGGCAGGGAGCTGCGACTCGGCTTTGGTCGGATCGCAGGGAGAGGACTGGTGGCGTGAACACAGCCTGAAGGGGTTAGTGCACCACGGCTAGCTGGGAGGGACTCCAGGAAAAAGTCTGGACCTGCTGAAGAGGCAAGAGACGTTTTCTTCCCTCTTTGTTTCCTGGTGCACGAGGAGAGGGGATTAAGAGCGCTGCTTACAGGAGAGAGGGGTGCGTCCGTCCAGAGACGGGTGCGAGCTGCGGCTATCAGTGCAGACCCCAGAGACCTGCATGAGACGCTAAGGATGCTGCTCCATCCACCAGTAAGCCTGTGTGCAAGCACAGGTGACTATCCACACCGAACCTCCCAGGAGCCTGTGTAGCCTGCCACTGCCAAGATTCCATGATCCAGGGACAACTTCCCCGGGAAAATGCACTGCGCGCCTGAGGCTGGTGCAATGTCACACCTGCCTCTGCTGCCGCAGGTACGCCCCGCATCTGTACCCCTCCCTCCCCCCGGTCTGAGTGAGCCAGAGCCCCCGAATCAGCTCCTCCTTCAACCCCGTCCTGTCTGAGTGAAGAACAGATGACCTCAGGTGGCCTACACACAGAGGCGGGGCCAAATCCAAAGCTGAACCCCGGGAGCTGTGCGCACAAAGAAAGGAACGGGAAATCTCTCCCAGCAGCCTCAGAAGCAGCGGATTAAAGCTCCATAATGAACTTGATGTACCCTGCATCTCTGGAAAACCTGAATAGACAATGAATAATGCCAAATTAAGGAAGTGGTGTTTGAGAGCAAGATATATTATTTTTTTGCCTGTTCCTCTTTTGTTGTTGTTGTTGTTGTTGTACACGGGCCTCTCACTGATGTGGCCTCTCCCATTGCGGAGCACAGGCTCCGGACGCGCAGGCTCAGCAGCCATGGCTCATGGGCCCAGCCGCTCCGCGGCATGTGGGATCTTCCCGGACCGGGGCACGAACCCGTGTCCCCTGCATCGGCAGGTGGACTCTCAACCACTGCGCCACCAGGGAAGCTCCCCTGTTCCTCTTTTTGTGAGTGTTTTTGTGTATACTTCTGTGTGAGACGTTGTCTGTATAGCTTTGCTTTCACCATTTGCCCTAGGGTTCTGTCAGGCCACGTTTTGGTTTTTTGCTTCTGTTTTTTTTTCCTTTTTACTTGAAAAAAACCTTTTTTTCCTTAATAATAATTGTTAACGTTTTATTTTAATAACTTTATTTTATTTTATCTTACTTTATTATTCTTTCTTTCTTCGTTCCTCCCTCCCTCACTCTCTCTCTCTTTCTCTCTTTCTTTCTTCTTTTTACCCCTTTTATTCTGAGCCGTGAGGATGAAAGGCTCTTGGTGCTCCAACCAGGATTCAGGGCTGTGCCTCTGAGGTGGGAGAGCCAACTTCAGGACACTGGTCCACAAGAGGCCTCCCAGTTCCACGTAATATCAAATGGCGAAAATCTCCCAGAGATCTCCATCTCAACACCAAGACGAACCTTCACTCAATGACCAGCAAGTTACAGTGCTAGACACCCTATGCCAAACAACTAGCAAGACAGGAACACAACCCTACCCATTAGCAGAGACGATGCCTAAAATCATAATAAGGCTACAGACACCGCAAAACACACCACCAGATGGGCACCTGCCACCAGAAAGAAAAGATCCAGCCTCATCCACCAGAACAAAGGCACTAGGACCCTCCACCATGGAGCCTACACAACCGACAAAACCAACCTTAGCCACTGGGGACAGAAACCAGAAACAACGGGAACTATGAACCTGCAGCCTGCAAAAAGGAGACACCAAACACAGTAAGATAAGCAAAATGAAAAGACAGAAAAACACACAGCAGATGAAGGAGCAAGATAAAAACCCACCAGACCAAACAAACGAAGAGGGAATAGGCAGTATACCTGAAAAAGAATTCAGAATAATGATGGTAAAGATGATCCAAAATCTTGGAAATAGAATAGAGAAAATGCAAGAAACATCTAACAAGGACCTAGAAGAACTAAAGATGAAACAGGCAACAATGAACAACACAATAAATGAAATTAAAACTAATCTAGAAAGGATCAATAGCAGAATAACTGAGGCAGAAGAACGGATAAGTGACCTGGAAGATAAAATAGTGGAAATAACTACTGCAGAGCAGAATAAAGAAAAAAGAATGAAAAAAACTGAGGACAGTCTCAGAGACCTCTGGGACAACATTCAACGCACCAACATTCAAATTATAGGGGTCACAGAAGAGGAAGAGAAAAATAAAGGGACTGAGAAAACATTTAAAGAGATTATAATAAAAACTTCCTGAATATGGTAAAGGAAATAGTTAATCAAGTCCAGGAAGCACAGAGAGTCCCATACAGGATAAATCAAAGGAGAAACATGCCAAGACACATATTAATGAAACTATCAAAAAGTAAATACAAAGAAAGCACATTAAAAGAAGCAAGGGATAAACAACAAATAACACTCAAGGGAATCCCCATAAGGTTAACGGCTGATCTTTCAGCAGAAACTC
>NW_021698403.1:0-2652 GCF_005190385.1 Monodon monoceros
CCCGAAAGAAAAGCAACGTGGTTACAGCCGTCTTCAGGACACGGCCCCGGAAACACACTCTGCATAATAAAACCAGAGCATGACAGAAGCAGAAGCACCGCCCCGTCTGCATGTGAAAGGCAGGGGCAGGGGGACGCACAACCCAGAGGTACTCACCATTAGAGCCATGACCATCTGTGGGCACGCACGCCAGAACAAACTGGCCTTCTCGCCACCAAATGGGCAGTTCAAGAGCAACTTGACCAACGTCACAGCCGACAAAACAGCCTAGGGGACAAGGGAAAACACTCAGCAGCAGGAGGAATCAGCTCTCTCGGGAAGCCCAGCTCGGGAAGCAGGCTGGTCACTGGTGCTGCGACAAAGCAGAGCCCGTTAGAGTCCTGTGCTGGGGCAGGGACGAGACCCAGCTTGGGTCAAGTGCTGAGCGTGGTGCCCTTCACGTCACCTAATGAAATGAACAAGGTGAGCAGACTGCAGCAAAGGAAGGGCCTTCTCTGTAGCGTCTCACTAAACCGAACACGTAAACGTGCCAGGACAGTGAAACACAGGAGGCCACAGCGATCTTATCAGAGGCCCGTCTCGTCAAGGTGGTGTCGGAAGAGGAGGCCGCTGTAACTCACCCGCGAGAACCGCACGTGCCTAGGGGTGAAAGGAAACACGGACAACGTGCGACAAGTAGACCAGGTGCCGGGATGACAGGTGATGGTTTCCGACCATGGGAAGGGAGGGGAAGGGACTCAGTGACCCGTGCTGGGCATCCGTCAGCATCCGCTCCACCCATCGGCCCCTTCCTCCTGCCCCTAACGCTGCAGAGCCCCCACCACGAAATCCCGGCTTCTGCCCTTTGCTCCCTCCGACCACAACCCACCCCCACCCGGCCCGAGCTCCGTGTGTCTCCCCACTGAGGGTCTGCTGGCTGGTGCCCCCATCCCCCCATCTCCTGGCACTCACCTGCGCTCACTGCGCTGTGCAGTACTTTCCCCTCCCTGTCTCCATAGCAACGCCCCCCAGCCCCATCCAAAGCCTCTCCACCTCTGACCTCAGCTCAGCCTCACCTCCTCCACGACTCTCCTCTGACCATCTGACGGGCTTACATAGAAGTTTATGGTTTGTCTCCCCTGGCTTGCTGAAGGGAAGCCCAGAGGCCTTCTCAAAGCTGAGCCCATCGTGCTGCACACGCACGGTGAAAACTTCCAGAGGGAGGAGGGTGGCAGCAGAGATGGGCCTCGTGTTCACACAGAGGAGATTTAAGTCCTCCCTGCTGCCCCCAATCTGCTCTCTCCAGCTCTCCTCCCACCCAAAGCAAAACCCTGCTCCTGGGTGCCAATTACTACCAGCAATCAAGAAGCCACTCATACAGCAGAGAAAGCTCAGAACCAAAAGGCCTGGGCCGCCACCCTGGGCCCAGACAGTGAGCTCCCAGCCTTCCTCTGCCTGTGCGAGCAGGGACAGCCTCTGGCCGGTCCGGCACTCAGGGCCGTTCAGGGGACCAAACTCGAGCACATCAGCTCCGCGCAGAGCCTCCCAGACACACAGGCCTAGTGGGAGTGAGGGGCTTCGTTAGCAACTACCAAACAGACTAGGGGGCTAAGGACCAAAGGGCAACTCGTCACCCTGAAAGAGCCTCAAATGGGACCCAGGCTATGTGACCAAACCAAGTAAAAGCAGAAGTACGATGTGAGAGGTCTCACACAACGGATGTGAATGTAACTTTTTACGGGTCAGTATACGAGTACGGATTGACTTTGCACGTTTGTTTAGTTTCAGTGCTGACACCGCATTGCAAGTAACTTTTCCCGTTGAAGCCCATATCACTTACGTGCTGCCGCGCAAGAGAGAAAGGAGCAACCCACCTGCAGATCTGCTCTCCACGTGTTACTGATGTCCAGTCCCTGGAGGATACTCTGCAGTGCCATCCGGAAGTCCTCTGTCGTCCCAACCTCTAACATTTGGGTGAACAAGGCTCCCAAATGAGGCTCTATCTCCTCAACTACCTGAACCGGAATCGCAGGATCTGCGAGGAAAACAAAACTGCTGTGATAGACAAGGGGCAGGTGAAATGGTGCACAGCTGCTAAAGGTCAGCATCTCAGGGACGCAGCAACGGTCACAGTGCAGGTCGAAACTGCAGGGCAGATGCACAGCATGACACCACCCCCTCACACCCAGCACCTGTGCCCTGCCTGCAGTACCTGTACCCTGCCTGCGGCACCTGTGCCCTGCCCGCAGTACCTGTGCCCTGCCCATGGCACCTGTGCCCTGCCCGTAGCACCTGTACCCTGCCCGTAGCACCTGTACCCTGCCCGCAGTACCTGTACCCTGCCTGCGGCACCTGTGCCCTGCCCGCAGTACCTGTGCCCTGCCCATGGCACCTGTGCCCTGCCTGCAGTACCTGTACCCTGCCTGCAGCACCTGTGCCCTGCCCGCAGTACCTGTGCCCTGCCCATGGCACCTGTGCCCTGCCCGTAGCACCTGTACCCTGCCCGCAGTACCTGTACCCTGCCCGCGGCACCTGTGCCCTGCCCGCAGTACCTGTGCCCTGCCCGCGGCACCTGTGCCCTGCCTGCAGCACCTGTACCCTGCCTGCAGCACCTGTGCCCTGCCCTCAGTACCTGTGCCCTGCCCATGGCACCTGTGCCCTGCCCGTAGCACC
>NW_021698404.1:0-4489 GCF_005190385.1 Monodon monoceros
TATTCCATTGGCCCTCTCTTGTGAGGCTCCTCCTGCATGCCTCACTCCCAACCCCTTGATGATGTGGGCCTTCTGTTGAGAGACTCATCTGCTCTGAGCTCCTCATCATTCTGTGAGGTGGGCACTCTTCTGTGAGGTCACTCGTGCCTGGGACACGTTGCCTTGGCGACGAGGGCCCTCTGGTGTCAGTTGGAGCCTGTTGGGAGCATCCTCCCCTCGGTGCTGAGGGGCCCTCTGGCATCCGACCCTAACTCCTGGGCTCCCCCACATTTCCTGATGTGCGGCCAGTGGTGTGAGGACACCCCTGCCAGGTTTCCATCCCCATGGGGATGTGGGCCTTCTGCTCTGAGTTCCCCATGGCTGGCTTGCCCACACTTTTATGGTCTGGGGCCCTCTGGTGTGAGTTTCCTGCGGCCTGAATCCCATAACCAAGGTGATCCGTACTACCTGCTGGGGCGTTCCAACTTCTGGATTCCTCACATTTTTTATTCCATTGGCCCTCTCTTGTGAGGCTCCTCCTGCGTGCCTCACTCTCAGGCCCTTGGTGATGTGGGTCCTCTGATTTGAGGCTACATGGGCTGGGTTCCTCAACTTTCGATGATATGTATGTGGCGTCACTGTTGTGAGGACACTCCTCCCTGGTGGCCAGCCCCTTGGTGATGTGGGCCTTCTGTTGAGAGACTCATCCGCTCTGTGTTCCTCATCGTTCTGTGAGGTTGGCCCTCTTCTCTGAGGTCACTTCTGCCTGGGACAGGTTGCCTTGACGAAGTGGGCCCTATGGTGTCAGTTGGAGCTTGCTGGGATACAACTCCCCTCGCAGATGAGGGCTCTTCTGGCTTCAGGCCCTAAGTGCTGGACTCCCCCGACTTCCTGAGGTGCGCCCTGGGGTGCCAGGACACCCCTCCCAGGTTCCCATCACCATGGGGATGTGGGCCTTCTGCTCTGACATCCCAACGGCTGGCTTGCTCACAGTTTCATGGTGTGGGGCTCTCTGGTGTGAGTTCACTGTGGCCTGGATCCAATAGACTCGGTGCTCCGGGCCACCTTCTGCGGGGTTCCAACTGCTGGATTCCTCACCTTTTCTATTCCATGGGCTCTCTGTTTTGAGGCTACTCCTGCCTACCTCACTCCCAACCCCTTGTTGATATGGGTCCTCTGGTTTGAGGCCACATGTGCTGGGTTCCTCAACTTTCGATGATGTGTGTGTGGCACCACTGGTGTGAGGACACTCCTGTCTTGTTCCCGTCCCCTTGGTGATGTGGGCCTTCTGGTGATAGTCTGATCTTGCCCGGGTTCCTCAAATATTTCTGAGGTGGGCCTGTTCTGTGAGGTCCCTCCTGCCTGGCGCATGTCGCATTGGGGACTTGGGCCCTCTGATGTCATTTGGAGCCTGCTGGGACGCTCCTGCCCTCCGTGATGGGGGCCATTCTGGCGTCAGGCCCTAACTGCTGGGCTCCACCACATTTCCCGATGTGCGCCCATTGGTACTAGGACAACACTGCCTGGTTCCCATCCCCATGGATATGTGTGCCTTCTGCTCTGAGGTCCTAACGACTGGCTTGCTCACACTTTCATAGTCTGTGGCCTTCTGGTGTGAGTTCACTGGGGCCTGTATCCCATAGCCTCGGTGCACCGGGCCGCCACCTGGGGGGTTCCAACTGCTGGATTCTTCAACTTTTCTATTCCATGGGCCCTCTATTGTGAGGCTCCTCCTGCCTGACGCACTCCCAGCCCCTTGGTGCGGTGGCTCCTCTGGTTTGAGGCCACATGTGCTAGTTTTCTCACCTTTCGATGATGTGGATGTGGCTCCTCTGGGGTGAGGACACTCCAGCCTGCTTTCCATCACCTTGGTGATGTCAGCCCTCTGGTGAGAGTTTGATCCTTACTGGGTTCCTCAACGTTCTGTGCAGTGGGCCCTGTACTGTGAGGTCACTCCTGCCTGGCACACTCCCAGCCCATTTGTGATGTGGGTCCTCTGGTTTGAGGACACATGTGCTGGGTTCTTCTCTTTTCGATGATGTAGATGTGACCCCAGTGAAGTGAAGACACTCCTGTCTGGTTCCCATCCCCTTGGTGATGTGGGCCCTCTGGTGAGTGTCTGATCCTGCCGGTTTCCTCACAGTTTTGTAAGGTGGGCCCTGTTCTGTGTGGTCACTCCTGCCTGACACATATTTCTTTCATGTCGTGGGCCCTCTGGTGTCAGTTGGAACCTGCTGGGAGCCTCCTCCCCTCGGTGATGAGGGCCACTCTGGCGTTAGGCCATAACTGCTGGGCTCCCCCACATTTCCCGATGTGTGCCCATTGGTACTAGGACAACACTGCCTGGTTCCCATCCCCATGTGTATATGTGCCTTCTGCTCTGAGGTCCTAACGGCTGGCTTGCTCACAGTTTCATGGTCTGTGGCCCTCTTTTGTGAGTTCACTGCGGCCTGGATCCCATAGCCTCGGTGCACCTGGACGCCTGGTTGGGGGTTCCAACTGCTAGATTCCTCAACTTTTGTATTCCATGGGCCCTCTGCTGTGAGGCTCCTCCTGCCTGCCACACTCCTAGCCCATTGGTGATGAGAGTCCTCTGTTTTGAGGACACATGTGCTGGCTTCTTCTCTTTTCGATGATGTGGATGTGGCCCCAGTGGTGTGAGGACGCTCCTGCCTGGCTCCCATCCCCTTTTGGATGTGGACCCTGTGGAGAAAGTCTGATCCTGCCTGGGTTCCTCACAGTTCTGTGAGCTGGGCACTCTGCTGTGAGGTCTCTCCTGCCTGGAACACATCGCGGTGGCGGCGTGGGCCCTCTGGTGTCAGTTGGAGTCTGTTGGGAGCAACCTCCCCTCAGTGCTCAGGGCCCCTCTGGCGTCCGACCCTAACTCCTGGGCTGCTGCACATTTCCTGATGTGCGGCCAGCGGTGCGAGGACACCCCTGCCAGGTTCCCATCCCCATTGGGATATGGGCCTTCTGTTCTGAGGTCCCAATGGCTGGCTTGCTCACACATTCATGGTGTGGGGCACTCTGGTGTGAGTTCACTGCGGCCTGGATCCCATAGCCCGTGTACACCGTGCTGCCTGCTAGGTGATTCCAACTGCTGCATTCCTCACATTTTGGGTTCCATGGGCCCTCTTTTGTGAGGCTTCTCCTGCCTTCTACATTCCCAGTCCATTAGTGCTGTGTGTCCTCTGGTTTGAGCTCACATGTGCTGAATTCCTCACCTTTCGAATGTGGATGTGGCCTCACTGGTGTGAGGACACTCCTGCCTAGTTCCCATCCCCTTGGTAATGTGGGCCCTCTGGTGAAAGTCTGATCCTGCCTGGATTCCTCAGTGTTCTGTGAGGTGGATCCTCTGCTCTCAGGTTGTTCCTACCTGGCAAACGTCGCCTTAGCGTTGTGAGCACTCTGGTGTCAGATGGAGCCTGCTGGGAGCCTCCTCACCTCGGTGATGATGGCACCTCTGGCGTCAGGCCCCAAATGCTGGGCTCCCCCACATTTCCTTATGTGCGCCCAGTGGTGCCAGGACACCTCTGCCAGCTTCCCATCACCATGGTGATGTGGGCCTTCTGATCTCTGGTCCCAAAGGCTGGATTGCTCATATGTTCATGGTGTGGAGCCCTCTGGGGTGAGTACACTGTGACCTGCATCCCATAGCCTCGGTGTTCCTGGACGCCTGGTGGGGGGTTCCAACTGCTGGATTCCTCACATTTTGTATTCAATGGGCCCTCTGCTGTGAGGCTCCTCCTGCCTGCCACACTCCCAACCCACTGGTGATTTGGATCCTCTGGTTTGAGGACACATGTGCTGGGTTCTTCTCTTTTCGATGATGTGGATGTGGCCCCAGTGGTGTGAGGACACTCCTGCCTGGTTCCCATCCATTTGTTGATGTGGGCCCTGTGCTGAAAGTCTGATCCTGCCAGGGATCCTCACAGTTTTGTAAGGTAGGCCCTGTTCTGTGAGGTCACTCCTGCATGATACATGTTGCCTTGGCGTCGTGGGCCCTCTGGTGTCAGTTGGAACCTGCTGGGAGCCACCTCCCCTCGGTTATGAGAACCCTTCTAGCCTCAGGCCCTAACTGCTGGGTTCCCCCAACTTCCTGGGGTGTGCCCTGTGGTGCCAGGACACCCCTGCCAGGTTCCCCTCCACCTGTTGATGTGGGCCTTCTGCTATGAGGTCCCAACGGCTGTCTCGCTCACACATTCATGGTGTGGGGCTCTCTGGTGTGAGTTCACTGCGGCCTGGATCCAATAGACTCGGTTCTCTGGGCCACCTGCTGTGGGGTTCCAACCGCTGGATTCCTCACATTTTCTATTCCATGGGCCCTCTGTTTTGAGCCTACTCCTGCCGACCTCACTCCCAGCCCCGTGTTGATGTGGGTCCTCTGGTTTGAGGCCACATGTGCTGGGTTCCTCAAATTTCGATGATGTGGGTGTGGCCCCACTGGTGTGAGGACACTCCTGTCTTGTTCCCATTCCCTTGGTGATGTGGTCCTTCTGGTTATACTCTG
>NW_021698404.1:4499-42010 GCF_005190385.1 Monodon monoceros
TGCTTTGAAGTCCCAACGTCTGGCTTGCTCACTCTTTCATTGTGTGGTGCCTTCTGGTGTGAGTTCACTGCAGCCTGGATCCCATAGCCCCTGTACCCCGTGCTGCCTGCCTGGGATTCCAAATGCTGCATTCCTCACCTTTTCTATTCCATGGGCCCTCTGTTGTTAGGATCAACCTGCCTGCCACACTCCCAGCCCCTTTGTGATGCGGGTCATCTGGTTTGGGGCGACATGTGCTGGTTTCCACAAGTTTCGATGATGTGGATGTGGCCTCACAGGTTTGAGGACATTCCTGCCTGGTTCCCATCCCCTTGGTGATGCTGGCCCACTGGTGAAAGTGTGATACTGCCTGGGTTCCTCAGTGTTCTGTGAGGTGGGTCCTCTGTCCTGAGGTTATTCTTACCTAGCACATGTCGTCTTAGCGTTGTGGGCAGTCTTGTGTCAGATGGAGCCTGCTGGGAGCCTCCTCACCTCAGTGTTGATGGCACCTCTGGCGTCAGGCTCTAAATGCTGCGTTCGCCACATTTTCTGATGTGCGCCCAGTGGTTCCAGGACACCCCTGCCAGGTTCCCATCCCCATGGGGTGTGGGCCTTCTGATCTGAGGTCCCTAAGTCTGGCTTGCTCAAATTTTCATGGTTTGGAGCCCTCTGAGGTGAGTACACTGCTGCCTGGATCCCATAGCCTCGGTGTTCACGGACGCCAGCTGGGGAGTTCCAACTGCTGGATTCCTCACCTTTTCTATTCCATGGGCTCTCTGATGTGAGGCTACTCCTGCCTGCCACATGCCTAGCACATTGGTGCTGTGGGTCCTCTAGTTTGAGGACACATGTGCTGGGTTCTTCTCTTTTTGATGATGTGGATGTGGCCCCATTAATGTGAGGACACTCCTGCCTGGTTCCCATCCCCTTGTTGATGTGGGCCCTGTTGTGAAAGTCTGATTCTGCCTGGCTTCCTCACAGTTTTGTGAGGCGGGTCCTCTGCTTTGTGGTTACTCCTGCATGGCACACGTCGCCTTGGCGTCCTGGGCCATTTGGTGTCAGTTGGAGCCGGCTGGGAGCCTCCTCCCGTCTGTGATGAGGGACCCTCTGGCGTCAGACCCAAAATGGGGGCTCCCCCACATTTCCTAATGTGCGCCCAGTGGTGAGGGGACACACCTTCCAAGTTCCAATCCTCATGGGGATGTGGGCTTTCTGCTCTGAAGTCCCAAGGTTGGCTTGCTTAAATTTTCATGGTGTGGAGCCCTCTGGTTTGAGTTCACTGTGGCCTGGATCCCATAACCTCGGTGTTCCTGGACGCCAGGTGGGGTGTTCCAACTGCTGGATTCCTCAACTTTTTTTTCCCTGGGCCCTCTGTTGTGAGTATCCTCCTGCATGCCTCACTCTCAGGCCATTTGTGATGTGGGTCCTCTGGTTTGAGTCCACATGTGCTGGGTTCCTCTACTTTCGATGATGTGGGTGTGGCCCCACTGGTGTGAGGACACTCATATCTTGATCCCATCCCCTTGGTTATGTGGGCCTTCTGGTAATAGTCTGATCTTGCCTGGATTCCTCACAGTTTTGTGAGGTGGGCCTGTTTTGTGAGGTCCCTCCTGCCTGGCGCATGTCACCTTGGGGACTTGCGCACTCTGATGTCATTTGGAGCCTGCTGGGAGCCTTCTGTCCTGGGTGATGAGGGCCACTCTGGCGTCAGACCCTAACTGCTGGGCTCCCCCACATTTCCTGATGTACGCCCATTGGTACTTGTACAACCCTGCCTTGTTCCCATCCCCATGGGTATGTGTGCCTTCTGCTCTGAGGTCCTAACGGCTGGCTGGCACACACTTTCATGGTCTGTGGCTTTCTGGTGTGAGTTCACTGCAGCCTGTATCCCATAGCCTCGGTGCTGCGGGCCACCAGCTGGGGGGTTCCAACTGCTGTATTCCTCAACTTCTCTATTCCATGTGCCCTCTGTTGTGAAGCTCCTCCTGCGTGACTCACTCCCAGCCCCTTGGTGCGGTGGTTCCTCTGGTTTGAGGCCACAAGTGCTGGGTTCCTAATCTTTCGATGATGTGGATGTGTCCCCACTGGGGTGAGGAAATTCCTGCCTGCTTCCCATCACCTTGGTGATGTGGGCATTTTGGTGATAGTCTGATCTTGCCTGGGTTCCTCAAAGTTTTGTGAGGTGGGCCTGTTCTGTGAGGTCCCTCCTGCCGGGCGCTTGTCGCCTTGGGCCCTCTGATGTCATTTGGAGCCTGCTGGGAGGCTCCTGCCCTCGGTGATGAGGGCCACTCTTGCGTCAGGCCCTAACTGCTGGGTTCCCCCACATTTCCTGATGTGCGGCCATTGGTACTAGGACAACCATTCCTGGTTCGCATCCCCATGGGTATGTGTGCCTTCTGCTCTGAGGTCCTAACGGCTGGCTTGCTCACACTTTCATGGTCTGTGGCCTTCTGGTGTGAGTTCACTGTGGTCTGAATCCCATAGCCTCGGTGCTCCGTGCCTCCAGCTGTGGGGATCCAGCTGCTGGATTACTCAAATTTTCTATTCCATGGGCCCTCTTTTGTGCGGCTCCTACGGCCTGACTCACTCCCATCCCCTTGATGCGGTGGTTCCTCTGGTTTGAGTACACATGTGCTGGATTCCTCACCTTTCGATGATGTGGATGTGTCCCCACTGGGGTGAGGACACTCCTGCCTGGTTCCCATTAACTTGGTGACGTGGGCCCTCTGGTGAGAGTATAATCCTGCCTGGGTTCCTCACCGTTTTGTGAGGTGGGCCCTGTTCTGTGTGGTCAATCCTGCCTGGTGCATGTCTGCTTGGGGAATTGGGTCCTCTGGTGTCACTTGGAGCCTGCTGGGAGCCTCCTCCCCCCGGTGATGAGGGTCACTCTGGCGTCAGGCCCTAACTGCAGGGCTCCCCCACATTTCCTCATGCGCGCCCATTGGTATGAGGAAAACCCTGCCAGGTTCCCATCCCCATGGGGATGTGGGCCTTCTGCTCTGAGGTCCCCACGGTTGGCTTGCTCACAGTTTCACGGTGTGGGGCTCTCTGGTGTGAGTTCACTGCAGCCTGTGTCCAATAGGCTCGGGGCTCTGGGCCACCTGCTGTGGGGTTCCAGCTGCTGGATTCCTCAACTTTTCTATTCCATGGGCCTTCTGTTTTGAGGCTACTCTTGCCTACCTCACTTCCATCCACTTGTTGATGTGGTCCTCTGGTTTGAGGCCACATGTGCTGGGTTCCTCAACTATCGATGTTGTGGGTGTGGACACTCTGGTGTGAGGACAGTCCTGCCTGATTCACATCCCCTTGGTGATGTGGGCCCTCTGGTGAGAGTCTGATCCTTCCTGGGTTCCTCACTGTTCTGTGAGCTGGGCCTTCTGCTGTGAGGTCACATCTGCTTGGAACACGTCGCCTTGGCAAAGTGGGCCCTCTGCTGTCAGTTGGAGCCTGCTGGGCGCCTCCTCCCCTCGTTGATGAAGGTCACTCTGACATCAGGCCCTAACTGTGGGGCTCCCCCACATTTCCTGATGTGCGCCCATTGGTACCAGGAAAACCCTACCAGGTTCCCAACCCCATGGAGATGTGGGTCTTCTGCTCTGAGGTCCCCACGGCTGTCTTGCTCCCACTCTCATGGTCTGCGGCCCTCTGGTGTGAGTTCACTGTGACCTGGATCCCAAAGCCTCGGTGATCCTGGCCGCCTTCTGGGGCGTTCCAACTGCTGGATTCTTCACCTTTTTTTTTTCCTGGGCCCTCTGTTTTGAGGATCCTCCTGCCTGCCTCACTCGCAGTCCCTTTGTGATCTGGGTCCTCTGATTTGAGGCCACATGTGCTGGATTCCTCACCTTTCGATAATGTGGCTGTGGCCCACTGGTGTGAGGACAGTCATGCCTGGATCTCATCTGCTTAGTGATGTGGGCCCTCTGGTGAGAGTCTGATCCTGCCGGGTTCCTCACAGTTTTGTAAGGTGGGCCCTGTTCTGTGAGGTCACTCCTGCCTGACACATGTTGCTTTGGCCTCGTTGTCCCTCTGGTGTCAGTTGGAGCCTGCTGGGCGCCTCCTCCCCTCAGTGATGAGGGCCACTCTGGCGTCAGGCCCTAACTGCTATTCTCACGCCCATTTCCTGATGTGCGCCCAGTGGTGCCAGGACACCCCTGCCAGGTTCCCATCACCATGGTGATGGGGACCTTCTGGTCTGATGTCCCAACGGTTGGCTTGCTCACAGTATCATGGTGTGCGGCTCTCTGGTGTGAGTTCACCACGGCCTGGATCCAATAGATTAGCTGCATCTGGCCGCCTGCTGGGTGGTTCCAACTGCTGGTTTCCTCACCTTTTCAATTCCATGGGCCCTCTGTTTTGAGGCTACTCCTGCCTACCTCACTGCCAGCCCCTTTTTGATGTGGGCCCTCTGGTTTGAGCCCACATGTGCTGGGTTCCTCTACTCTTGATGATGTGGGTGTGGCCCCACTTGTGTGAGGAGACTCGTGTCTTTTTCCCATTCTCTTGGTTATGTGGGCCTTTTGGTAATAGTCTGATCTTGCCTGGATTCCTCACAGTTTTGTGAGGTGGGCCTCTTTTGTGAGGTCCCTCCTGCCTGGCGCATGTCGCCTTGGGGATTTCGGCCCTCTGATGTCATTTGGAGCCTGCTGGGAACCTCCTGCCCTGGGTGATTAGGGCCACTCTGACATCAGGCCCTAACTGCTGGGCTCCCCCACATTTCGTGATGTACGCCCATTGGTACTTGTACAACCCTGCCTGGTTCCCATCCCCATGGGTATGTGTGCCTTCTGCTCTGAGATCCTAACGGCTGGCTTGCCCACACTTTCATAGTCTGTGGCCTTCTGGTGTGAGTTCACTGTGGCCTGTGTCCCATAGCCTCGGTGATCCGGGCCACCAGCTGGGGGGTTCCCACTGATTGATTCCTCAACTTCTCTATTCCATGGGCCCTCTGTTGTGAGGCTCCTCCTGCCTGCCTCACTCCCAGCCCCTTGGTGCGGTGGTTCCTCAGATTTGAGGCCACAAGTGCTGTGTTCCTAATCTTTCGATGATGTCGATGTGTCCCCACTGGGGTGAGGACACTCCTGCCTGGTTCCCATCACCTTGGTGATGGGAGCCCTCTGGTGAGAGTATGATCCAGCCTGGGTTCCTCACTGTTCTGTGAGCTGGGCCCTCTGCTGTGAGGTCACTCCTGCCTGGAAGACGTCGACTTGGCAACGTGGGCACTCTGTTGCCAGTTGGAGCCTGTTGGGAACATCCTCCTGTCGCTGCCGAGGGCCACTCTGGCGTCCGACCCTAACTCCTGGGCACCCCCACATTTCCTGATATGCGCCTAGTGGTGCCAGGACACCCCTGCCAGGTTCCCATCACCATGGGGATGTGGGCATTCTGCTCTAAGGTCCCAACGGCTGGCTTGCTCACACATTCATAGTGTGGGGCCCTCTGGTGTGAGTTCACTGCGGCCTGGAACCCATAGCCCCTATACTCCGTGCTGCCTGCTCGCGGAATCCAACTGTTGCATTCGTCACCTTTTCTATTCCTTGGGCCCTCTTTTGTGAGGCTCCTCCTGCCTGCCACAGTCCCAGTCCATTGGTGTTGTGGGTCCTCTGGTTTGAGGACACATGTGCTGGGATCCTCACTTTTCGATGATGTGGATGTGGCCTCACTGGTGTGAGGACACTCCTGCCTGGTTCCCATCACCTTGGTGATGTGCGCCCTCTGGTGAGAGTATGATCCAGCCTGGGTTCCTCACCGTTTTGTGAGGTGGGCCCTCTTCTGTGTGGTCTCCCCTGCCTGGTGCATGTCACCTTGGGTAATTGGTCCCTCTGGGGTCAGTTGGAGTCTGCTGGGAGCATCCTCCCCTCGGTGATGGGGGTCATTCTGGCGTCAGGCCCTAACTGAGTGGCTCTCCCACATGTCCTGATGTGCGCCCATTGGTACCAGGAAAAGCCTGCCAGGTTCCCAACCCCATGTGGATGTGGTCCTTCTGCTCTGAGGTCCCCACGGCTGGCTTGCTCACACTTTCATGGTCTGGGGCCCCCTGGTGTGAGTTCACTTCGGCCTGGATCCCATAGCCTCGGTGATCTGGGCCGCCAGCTGGGGCGTTCCAACTGCTGGATTCCTCACATTGTTTATTCCATTGGCCCTCTCTTGTGAGTCTTCTCCTGCCTGCCTCAATCCCAGGCCCTTGTTGATGTGGGTGCTCTGATTTGAGGCCACATGGACTTGGTTCCTCAACTTTCGATGATGTGGATGTGGCTCCACTGGTGTGAGGACACTCCAGAATATTTTCCATCACCTTGGTGATGTGAGCCCTCGGATGAGAGTCTGATCCTTACTGGGTTACTCAAAGTTCTGTGAGGTGGGCCCTGTGCTGTGACGTCACTCCTGCCTGGAACCCGTCACCTTGGCGACGTGGACACTCTGGTGTCAGTTGGAGCCTGTTGGGAGCATCCTCCCCTCAGTGCTGAGGGCCCCTCTGGTGTCCGACCCAAATTCCTGGGATCCCCCACATTGCCTGTTGTGCGGCCAGTGGTGTCAGGACACCCCTGCTACGTTCCCATCAACATGGGAATGTGGGCCCTCTGCTCTGAGGTCCCAATGGCTGACTTGCTCCCAGTTTCATGGTGTGGGGCTCTCTGGTTTGAGTTCACTGCGGCCTGGATACTATAGACTCGGTGCTCCCGGCCACATGATGCGCGGTCCAAATACTGGGTTCCTCACCTTTTGTATCCATGGGACCTCTGTTTTGAGGCTACTCCTGCCTACCTCACTCCCAGCCCCTTGTTGATTTGGGTCCTCTGGTTTGAGGCCACATGTGCTGTGTTCCTCAACTTTCGATGATGTGGGTGTGGCCCCACTGGTGTGAGGACACTCCTGGCTTGTTCCCATCCCCTTGGTTATGTGGGGCTTCTGGTGATAGTCTGATCTTGCCTGGGTTCCTCACCGTTTTGTAGGTGGGCCTGTTCTGTGTGGTCCCGCCTGCATGGCGCATGTTGCCTTGGGAAATTGGGCCCTCTGATGTCATTTGGAGCCTGCTGGGAGCCTCCTGCCCTCAGTGATGAAGTCCAATCTGGCGTCAGGCCCTAAATTCTACGCTCCCCCACACTTCCTGTTGTGCGCCCAGTGGTGCCAGGACACCCCTGCCAGGTTCCAATCACCATGGGTAATTGGGCCTTCTGCTGTGAGGTACCAAAGGCTGGCTTGCTCAGAGTTTCATGGTGTGGGGCTCTCTGGCGTGAGTACACTGCAGCCTGGATCCAATAGACTGCCTGCCACACTCCCAGTTGGAGCCTGTTGGGAGCATCCTCCTCTCGGTGCTGAGGGCCCCTCTGCCATTCGACCCTAACTCCTGGGCTCCTCCACATTTCCTAATGTGTGGCCAGTGGTGCGAGGACTCACCTGCCAGGTTCCCATCTCCATGGGGATGTGGGCCTTCTGCTCTGAAGGCTCAATGGCAGGCTTGCTCACACATTCATGGTGTGGGGCCCTCTGGTGTGAGTTCACTGCGGTCTGGATCCCATAGACCCTGTACTCCGTGCTCCCTGCTAGGGGATTCCAACTGCTGCATTCCTCACATTTTCTATTCCATGGGCTCTCTTTTATAAGGCTACACCTGTCTGCCACACTCCCAGTCCATTTGTGTTGTGGTCCTCTGGTTTGAGACCACATGTGCTGGGTTCCTCACCTTTCGATTATGTGGATGTGGCCTCACTGTTGTGAGGACACTCCTGCCTGTTTCCCATCCCCTTGGTGATGTGGGCCCTCTGGTTAAAGTCTGATCCTGCCTGGGTTCCTCAGAGTTCTCTGAGGTGGGTCCTCTGCTCTCAGGTTACTCCTACCTGGCACACGTCGCCTTAGCCCTGTGGGCACTCTGGTGTCAGATGGAGCCTGCTGGGAGCCTCCTTACCTCGGTGATGCTGGCACTTCTGGCATCAGGCCCTAAATGCTGGGCTCCCCCACATTGCCTGATGTGCGCCCAGTGGTGCGAGGACAACCCTGCCAGGTTCCCATCCCCATGGGGATGTGAGCCTCCTGCTCTGAGGTCCCAATGGCTGTTTTGCTCAAATTTTCATGTTGTTGAGCCCTCTGGGGTGAGTACACTGCGGCCTGGATCCCATAGCCTCGGTGTTCCTGGACGCCAGGTGGGGGGTTCGAACTGCTGGATTCCTCACCTTTTCTATTCCATGGGCGCTGTGCTGTGAGGCTCCTCTTGCCTGCCACACTCCCAGCCCATTGGTGATGTGGGTCCTCTCGTTTGAACTCACATGTGCTGAATTCCTCAACTTTCGATGATGTGGATGTAGCCCCACTTGGGTGAGGACACTCCTGCCTAGTTCCCATCACCTTAGTGATGCGGGCCCTCTGGTGAGAGTATGATCCTGCCTGGGTTCCTCACAGTTTTGTGAGGTGGGCCCTGTTCTCTGTGGTCACTCCTGCCTGGTGCATGTCTCCTTGGGGAATTGGGCCCTCTGGTGTCAGTTGGAGCCTGCTGGGAGCCTCCTCCGCACGGTGATGAGGGTCACTCTAGCGTCATGCCATAACTGCTAGGCTCCCCCTCATTTCCTGATGTGCGCCAATTGGTACTAGGACAGCCCTGTCTGATTCCCATCCCCATGGGTATTTGTGCCTTCTGCTCTGAGGACCTAACGGCTGATTCCACACACTTTCATGGTCTGTCGCCTTCTGGTGTGAGTTCACCTCAACCTGAATCACGTAGCCTCGGTGTTCCGGGCTGCCAACTCGGGGTTCCAACTGCTGGATTCCTCATCTTTTCTATTCCATGGGCCCTCACTTTTGAGGATACTCTTGCCTACCTCACTCCCAGCCCCTTGTTGATGTGGGTCCTCTGGTTTGAGGCCACATGTGCTGGGCTCCTCAACTTTCGGTGATGTGGATGTGGCCCCACTTGGGTGAAGAGACTTCTGCCTGGTTCCCATCACCTTAGTGATGTGCGCCCTCTGGTGAGAGTATGATTCTGCCTGGGTTCCTCACCGTTTTGTGAGATGGGCCCTGTTCTCTGTTGTCACTCTCGCCTGGTGCATGTCGCCTTGGGGAATTGGGCCCTCTGGTGTCAGTTGGAGCCTGCTGGGAGTCTGCTCCACACGGTGATGAGGGTCACTCTAGCGTCATGCCATAACTGCTGGGCTCCCCCTCATTTCAAAATGTGCGCCCATTGATACCAGGAAAACCCTGCCAGGTTCCCATCCCCATGATGATGTGGGCCTTCTGCTCTGAGGTCCCCACGGCTGGCTTGCTCACACTTTCATTATCTGGGCCCTCTGGTGTGAGTTCACTGTGGCCTGGATCCCAGAGCCTTGGTCTTCCGGGCCGCCTGCTAGGGCGTTCCAACTGCTGGATTCCTCACCTTTTCTATTCCATGGGCCCTCTGCTGTGAGGCTTCTCCTGTCTGCGACACTCCCAGCCCATTTTTGATGTGGGTTCTCTGGTTTGAGGACACATGCGCTGGGTTCTTCTCTTTCTGATGATGTGGTTGTGGCCCCAGTGGTGTGAGGACAGTCCTGCCTGGTTCCCATCCCCTTATTGATGTGGTCCCTGTAGCGAAAGTCTGATCCGGCCTTGGTTCCTCACAGTTCTGTGCGGTATGTCCTCTGCTTTGAGGTTACTCCTGCCTGGCACTCATCGCCATGGCGTTGTGGGATACCTGGTGTCAGTTTGAGCCGGCTGGGAGCCACCTCCTGTCTGTGATGAGGTCCCCTCTGGCGTCAGGCCCAAAATCTGGGCTCCCCCACATTTCCTGATATGTGCCCAGTGGTGCAAGGACACACCTGCCAGGTTCCCATCCCTTTGGTGATATGGGCCCTCTGGTGAGAGACTGGTCCTGCCTGGGTTCTTCACCGTTCTGTGAGCTGAGCCCTCTGCTGTGAGGTCACTCCTCCATGGAACACCTCGCCATGGCAACGTGGGCCCTCTGGTGTCAGTTGAAGCCTGTTGGGAGCATCCTCCTCTCGGTGCTGAGGGCCCCTCTGCCGTTCGACCCTAACTCCTGGGCTCCTCCACATTTCCTAATGTGTGGCCAGTGGTGCGAGGACTCACCTGCCAGGTTCCCATCCCCATGGGGATGTGGGCCTTCTGCTCTGAAGTCCCAATGGCTGGCTTGCTGACAAATTCATGGTGTGGGACCCTCTGCTGTGAGTTCACTGCTGTCTGGATCCCATAGACCCTGTACACCGTGCTCCCTGCTAGGGGATTCCAACTGCTGCATTCCTCACATTTTCTATTCCATGGGCCCTCTTTTGTGAGGCTACTCCTGCCTACCACACTCCCAGTCCATTTGTGTTTTGGTCCTCTGGTTTGAGGCTACATGTGCTGGCTTCCTCACCTTTCGATGATGTGGATGTGGCCTCACTGTTCCAGGGACACTCCTGCCTGTTTCCCATCCCCTTGGTGATGTGGACCCTCTGGTTAAAGTCTGATCCTGCCTGGGTTCCTCAGAGTTCTCTGAGGTGGGTTCTCTGCTCTGAGGTTACTCCTATCTGGCACATGTCGCCTTAGCGCTGTGGGCTCTCTGGTGTCAGATGGAGCCGGCTGGGAGCCTCCTCACCTCGGTGATGATGGCACTTCTGGTGTCAGGCCCTAAATGCTGGGCTCCCCCTCATTGCCTGATGTGCGCCCTGTGGTGTAAGGACAGCCCTGCCAGGTTCCCATCCCCATGGGCATGTGTGCCTTCTGATTTGAGGTTCCAAAGGCTGTTTTGCTCAAATTTTCATGGTGTTGAGCTCTCTGGGGTGAGTACACTGTGGCCTGGATTCCATAGCCTCAGTGTTCCTGGACGCCTGTTGGGCGGTTCCAACTGCTGGATTCCTCACCTTTTCTATTCCATGGGTGCTGTGCTGTGAGGCTCCTCCTGCCTACCACACTCCCAGCCCATTGGTGATGAGGGTCCTCTCGTTTGAGTTCACATGTGCTTTATTCCTCACCTTTCGATTATGTGGATGTGGCCCCAGTGGTGTTAGGACACTCCTTCCTTGTTCACATCCCCTTGGTGATGTGGGCCCTCTGGTTAGAGTCTGATCCTGCCTGGGTTCCTCACGGTTCTGTGAGCTGGGCCCACTGCTGTGAGGTCACTCCTGCCTGGAACATGTCGCCTTGGCGACGTGGGCCCTCTGGTGTCTGTTGGAGCCTGTTGGGCGCATCCTCCCCTCAGTGCTGGGGGCCCCTCTGGTGTCCGACACTAACACCAAGGCTACTCCACATTTCCTGATGTGTGTCCAGTGGTGCGAGGACACCGCTGCCATGTTCCCATCCCAATGGGGATGTGGGCCTTCTGCTCTGAGGTCCCAATGTCTGACTTGCTCACACATTTATAGTTTTGGGTTCTCTGGTGTGAGTTCACTGCGGCCTGAATCTCATAGCCCCTGTACTCCTTGCTGACTGCTAGGGAATTCCAACTGCTGCATTCCTCACATTTTCTATTCCATGGGCCCTCTTTTGTGAGGCTACTCCTGCCTACCACACTCTCAGTCCATTTGTGTTCTGGGTCCTCTGGTTTGAGGCCACATGTGCTGGGTTCCTCACCTTTCGATGATGTGGATGTGGCGTCACTGGTGTGAGGACACTCCTGCCTGGTTCCCATCCCCTTGGTGATGTGGGCCCTCTGGTGAAAGTCTGATCCTGCCTGGGTTCCTCAGGGTTCTGTGAGGTGGGTTCTATGCTCTCAGGTTCCTCCTACCTGGCAGACGTCGCCTTAGCGTTGTGTGCACTCTGGTGTCAGGTGGAGCCTGCTGTGAGCCTCCTCACCTCGGTGATGATGGCACCTCTGGTGTCTGGCCTTAAATGCTGGGCTCCCCCGCATTTCCTAATGTGCGCCCAGTGTGCCAGGACAACACTGGCAGGTTCCCATTCCCATGGGTATGTGGGCCTTCTGATCTGAGGTCCCAAAGCCTGGCTTGCTCAAATTATCATGGTGTAGACCCCTCTGTGGTGAGTACACTGCGGCCTGGATCCCATAGCCTCGGTGTTCCTGGACGCCAGGTGGGGGGTTCGAACTGCTGGATTCCTCACCTTTTCTATTCCTTGGGCCCTCTGTTTTGAGGCTACTCCTGCCAACCTCACTCCCAGCCCCTTGTTGATGTGGGTCCTCTTGTTTGAGGCCACATGTGCTGGGTTCCTGAAATTTCGATGATGTGGCTGTGACCCCACTGGTGTGAGGACACTCCTGTCTTGTTCCCAGCCCCTTGGTGATGTGGGCATTCTGGTGATAATCTGATCTTGCCTCGGTTCCTCACAATTTTGTGAGGTGGGCCTGTTATGTGAGGTCCCTCCTGCCTGGCGCTTGTCTCCTTGGGGACTTGGGCCCTCTGATGTCATTTGGAGCCTTTTGGGAGGCTCCTGCCCTCGGTGATGAGGACCAACCTGGCGTCAGGTCCTAACTTGTGGGCTCCCCCACATTTCCTGATGTGCGCCCATTGGTACTAGAACAACCCTGCTTGGTTCCCATCCCCATGGGTATGTGTGCCTTCTGCTCTGTGGTCCTAATGGCTGGCGTGCTCACACTATCATGGTTTATGGCCTTCTGGTGTGAGTTGACTGTGACCTGTATCCCATAGCCTCGGTGTTCCGGGTCACCACCTGTGGGGTTCCAGCTGCTGGATTTCTCAACTTTTCTATTACATGGGACCTCTGTAGTGAGGCTCCTCCTGCCTGACTCACTCCCATCCTCTTGGTGAGGTGGCTCCTCTGGCTTGAGGCCACATGTGCTGGGTTCCGCACTTTTTGAAGATATGGATGTGGCCCCACTGGGTTGAGGACACTCCTGCCTGGTTCCCATCACCTTGGTGATGTGGGCCCTCTGGTGAGAGTGTGATCCTGACTGGGTTCCTCACCGTTTTGTGAGGTGGGCCTTGTTCTGTGTAGTAAATCCTGCCTGGTGCATGTCTCCTTGGGGAATTGGGACCTCTGGTGTCAGTTGGTGCCTGCTGAGAGCCTCCTCCCCTCGGTGATGAGGGCCACTCTGGCGTCAGGCCCTAACTGCTGGGCTCCCCCATATTTCCTCATGTGTACCCATTGGTACCAGGAAAACCCTGCCAGGTTCCCATCCCCATGGAGATGTGGGCCTTCTGCTCTGAGGTCCCCACGGCTGGCTTGCTCACACTTTCATGGTCTGCGGCCCTCTGGTGTGAGTTCACTGCGACCTGGATTCCATAGCCTCGGTGATCCGGGCCGCCTGCTGGGTCATTCCAACTGCTGGATTCTTCACGTTTCTTACTCAATTGGCCCTCTGCTGTGAGGCTCCTCCTGCTTGCCTGACTCTCAGTCCTTTGTGATGTGGGTCCTCTGGTTTGAGGCCACATGTGCTGGATTCCACACCTTTTGATAATGTGGATGTGGCCCCACTGGTGTGAGGACACTCCTGCATGGATCTCATCCCCTTAGTCATGTGGGCCTTCTAGTGAGAGTCTGATTCTGCCGGGTTCCTCACCGTTTTTTAAGGTGGGCCCTGTTCTGTGAGGTCACTCCTGCATGACACATGTTGCCTTGGCGTCGTGGGCCCTCTGGTGTCAGTTGGAGCCTGCTGGGAGCCACCTCCCCTCGGTCATGAGGGCCCTTCTTGCCTCAGGCCCTAAGTGCTGGGTTCCCCCAACTTCCTGAGGTGCGCCCAGTGATGCCAGGACACCCCTGCCAGGTTCCCATCCACATGGGGATGAGGGCCTTCTGCTCTGAGGTCCCAACAGCTGGCTTTCTCACACATTCATGGTGTGGGGCTCTCTGGTGTGAGTTCACTGTGGCCTGGATTCAATAGACTCGGTGTTCTAGGCCACCTGCTGTGGGGTTACAAGTGCTGGATTCCTCACCTTTTCTATTTCATGGACCCTCTGTTTTGAGGCTACTCCTGCCTACCTCACTCCCAGCCCCTTGTTGATGTGGGTCCTCTGTTTTGAGGCCACATTTGCTGGGTTCCTTGACTTTTGATGATGAGGGTGTGGCCCCACTGGTGTGCGGACACTCCGGTCTTGTTCCCATCTCCTTGGTGATGTGGGCCTTCTGGTTATACTCTGATCTTGCCTGGGTTCCTCACAATTTTGTGAGGTGGTCCTATTCTGTGAGGTCCCTCCTGCCTGGCGCATGTCGCCTTGGGGACTTGGGCTCTCTGATGTCAGTTGGAGCATGCTGGGAGACTCCTGCCCTCGGTGATGAGGGCCACTCTGCCATCTGGTCCTAACTGCTGGGCTCGCCCACATTTCTTTTTGTGCGCCCATTGTTACTAAGAAATCCCTTCCTGCTTCCCATCCCGATGGGTATGTGTGCTTCTGCTCTGAGGTCCTAACGGCTGACTTGCTCACACATTTATGGTATGTGGCCTTCCGGTGTGAGCTCACTGCGGCCTGTATTCCATAGACTCGGTGCTCCGGGACACCAGCTGGGGGGTCCAACTGCTGGATTTCTTAACTTCTTTATTCCATGGGCCCTCTGTTGTGAGACTCCTCCTGCATGACTCACCCCCAGCCCCATGGTGCAGTGGCTCCTCTAGTTTGAGGCCACATGTGCTGGGTTCCTCACCTTACGATGATGTGGGTGTGGCCCCACTGAGGTGAGGAAACTCTTGCCTGGTTCCCATCACGTTGGTGATGTGGGCCCTCTGGTAAAAGTATGATCCTTCCTGGGTTCCTCACCGTTTTGTGAGGTGGGCCCTGTACTGTGTGGTCACTCCTGCCTGGTGCATGTCGCCTTGAGGAATTGGGCTCTCTGGTGTCAGTTGGAGCCTGTTGGGAGCCACCTCCCCTCGGTGATGAGGGCACTTCTGACCTCAGGCGCTAACGGCTGGGCTCCCCCAACTTCCTGAGGTGCGCCCAGTGGTGCCAGGAAACCCCTGCCAGGTTCTCCTCCACATGTTGATGTGGGCCTTCTGCTATGAGGTCCCAACGGCTGGCTTGCTCACACATTCATGGTGTGGGTCTGTCTGGTGTGAGTTCACTGCGGCCTGGATCCCATAGATTCGGTGCTCCAGGCAGACTGCTGGGTGGTGCCAAGGGCTGGATTCCTCAAATTTTCTATTCCATGGGCCCTCTGTTGTTAGGATCCACCTGCCTGCCACACTCCCAGCCCGTTTGTGATGTGGGTCATCTGGTTTGGGGACACATGTGCTGGGTTCCTCAACTTTCAATGATGTGGATGTAGCCCCACTGGTGTGAGCACACTCCAGCATGTTTTCCATCACCTTGGTGATGTGAGCCCTCTGGTGAGAGTCTGATCCTTACTTGGTTCCTCAACGTTCTGTGAGGTGGGCCCTGTACTGTGAGTTCACTCCTGCCTGGCACACATCAACTTGGCGACGTGGGTCCTCTGGTGTCAGTTGGAGCCTGCCGGGAACATCCGGCCCTCAGTGACAAGGGCCCTCTGGTGTCAGACCCTAAATCCTGGGCTCCCCCATATTGCCTGATGTGCACCCATTGGTGCCAGGACACCCCTGCCAGGTTCCCATTCACTTTGGGATGTGGGCCTTCTGCTTTGAAGTCCCAACGGCTGGCTTGCTTAAACTTTCATTGTGTGGGGCCCTCTGTTGTGTGTTCACTGCGGCCTGGATCCCATACACTCGGTGCCACACACCGCATGCTGGGGGGTTCTAACTGCTGGATTCCTCACCTTTTCTATTTCATGGGCGCTCTGTTATGAGACTCCTCCTGCCTGCCTCACTCGCATCCCCTTAGTGATGTGGGTCCTCTCGTTTCAGGCCACATGTGCTGGATTCGTCAACATTCTATGTGGATGTGGCCCCACTGCTGTTAGGACACTCCTGCCTGGTTTACATCCCCTTGGTGATGTGGGCCTTCTGGTGAGAGTCTGATCCTGCCTGGGTTCCTCACCATTCTGTGAGCTGCGTCCTCTGCTCTGAGGTCACTCCTGCCTGGAACATGTCGCCTTGGCGAAGTGGGCCCTCTGGTGTCATTTGGAGCCCGTTGGGAGCATCCTCCCCTTGGTGCTGTGGGCCCCTCCGGCGTCCGACCCTAACTCCTGGGCTCCCCCACATTTCCTGATGTGCGCCCATTGGTGGCAGGACACCCCTGTCAGGTTCCCATCACCATGGGGATGTGGGCCTTCTGCTCTGAGGTCCCAACATCAGGCTTGCTCACAGTTTCATGGTGAGGGCTCTCTGGTGTGAGTTCACTGTGGCCCAGATCCAATAGCCTCGGTGCTCTGGGCCACCTGCTGCAGGGTTCCAACTGCTGGATTCCTCACATATTCTATTCCATGGTCCCTCTGTTTTGCTGCTACTCCTGCCTACCTCACTCCCAGCCCCTTGTTGATATGGGTCCTCTTGTTTGAGGTCACATGTGCTGGGTTCCTCAAATTTCGATTATGTGCCTGTGGCCCCACTGGTGTGAGGACACTTCTGTCTTGTTCCCAGGCCCTTGGTGATTTGGGCATTCTGGTGATAGTCTGATCTTGCCTGGGTTCCTCACAGTTTAGTGAGGTGGGCCTTTTCTGTGAGGTCCCTCCTGCCTGGCGCTTGTCGCCTTGGGGACTTGGGCCCTCTGATGTCATTTGGAGCCTGCTGGGAGGCTCCTGCCCTCGGTGATCAGGGCCACTCTTGCGTCAGACCCTAACTGCTGGGCTCCCCCACATTTCCTGATATGCGCCCATTGGCACTAGGACAACCGTCCTTGGTTCCCATCCCCATTGGTATGTGTGCCTTCTGCTCTGAGGTCCTAACGGGTGGCTTTCTCACACTTTGATGGTGTGTGGCCTTCTGGTGTGAGTTCATCGTGACCTGTATCCCATAGCCTCAGTGCTCCAGGCCGCGAGCTTGGGGGTTCCAACTGCTGGAATCCGCAAATTTTCTATTCCATGGGCCCTGTCTTTTTAGGCTCCTCCTGCCTGACTCACTCCCAGGCCCTTGGTGCAGTGGCTCCTCATGTTTGAGACCACATGTGCTGACTTCTTCACCTTTCGATGATGTGGATGTGGCCCACAGGGGTGAGGACACTCCTGCCTGGTTCCCATCACCTTGGTGATGTGCGCCCTCTGGTGAAAGTATGATCCAGCCTGGGTTCCTCACCGTTTTGTGAGGTAGGCCCTTTTCTGTGTGGTCACTCTTGCCTGGTGCATGTCACCTTGGGTAATTGGGCCCTCTGGGGTCAGTTGGAGTCTGCTGGGAGCATCCTCCCCTCGGTGATGGGGGTCATTCTGGCGTCAGGACCTAACTGAGGGGCTCCCCCACATTTCCTGATGTGCGCCCATTGGTACCAGGAAAAACCTGCCAGGTTCCCAACCCCATGTGGATGTGGTCCTTCTGCTCTGAGGTCCCCACGGCTGGCTTGCTCACACTTTCATGTTCTGGGGCCCTCTGGTGTGAGTTCACTTCGGCCTGGATCCCATAGCCTCGGTGATCTGGGCCGCCAGCTGGGGCATTCCAACTGCTGGATTCCTCACATTGTTTATTCCATTGGCCCTCTCTTGTGAGTCTTCTCCTGCCTGCCTCAATCCCAGGCCCTTGTTGATGTGGGTGCTCTGATTTGAGGCCACATGGACTTGGTTCCTCAACTTTCGATGATGGGGATGTGGCTCCACTGGTGTGAGGACACTCCAGAATGTTTTCCATCACCTTGGTGATGTGAGCCCTCGGGTGAGAGTCTGACCCTTACTGGGTTACTCAAAGTTCTGTGAGGTGTGCCCTGTGGTGTGACGTCACTCCTGCATGGAACCCATTGCCGTGGCGACGTGTGTCCTCTGGTGTCAGTTGGAGCCTGTTGGGAGCATCCTCCCCTCAGTGCTGAGGGCCCCTCTGGTGTCTGACCCTAATTCCTGTGCTCCCCCACTTTGCCTGATGAGCGGCCAGTGGTGCCAGGACACCCCTGCTACGTTCCCATCAGCATGGGAATGTGGGCCCTGTGCTCTGAGGTTCCAACGGCTGACTTGCTCCCAGTTTCATGGTGTGGGGCTCTCTGGTTTGAGTTCACTGCGGCCTGGATCCTATAGACTTGGTGCTCCGGGCCACCTGATACGGGGTTCCAACTGCTGGATTACTCTCCTTTTGTATTCCATGGGCCTTCTGTTTTGAGGCTACTCCTGCCTACCTCAATCCCAGCCCCTTGTTGATGTGGGTCCTCTGGTTTGAGGCCACATGTGCTGTGTTCCTCAACTTTTGATGATGTGGGTGTGGCCCGACTGATGTGAGGACACTCCTGGCTTGTTCCCATCCCCTTGGTTTTGTGGGCCTTCTGGTGATAGTCTGATCTTTCCTGGGTTCCTCACCGTTTTGTAGGTGGGCCTGTTCTGTTTGGTCCCTCCTGCATGGCGCACGTCGCCTTGGGAACTTGGGCCCTCTGATGTCATTTGGAGCCTGCTGGGAGCCTCCTGCCCTCAGTGATGAGGTCCAATCTGGCGTCAGGCCCTAACTGCTATGCTCCCCCACATTTCCTGATGTGCGCCCAGTGGTGCCAGGACACCCCTTCCAGGTTCCCATCACCATGGGTATGTGGGCCTTCTGCTGTGAGGTACCGAAGGCTGGCTTGCTCAGAGTTTCATGGTGTGGGGCTCTCTGGTGTGAGTTCACTGCAGTCTGGATCCTATAGACTTGGTGCCCCGGGCCGCCTGCTGTGGGATTCCAACTGATGGATTCGTCACCTTTTCTATTCCATGGGCCCCCTGCTCTGAGGCTCCTCCTGCCTGCCACACTCCCAGCCCATTGGTGATGTGGGTCCTCTCGTTTGAGCTCACATGTGCTGAATTCCTCAACTTTCGATGATGTGGATGTGGCCCCACTTGGGTGAGGACACTCCTGCCTGGTTCCCATCACCTTAGTGATGTGGGCACTCTGGTGAGAGCATGATCCTGCCTGGGTTCCTCACAGTTTTGTGAGGTGGGCCCTGTTCTCTGTGGTCACTCCTGCCTGGTGCATGTCTCCTTGGGGAATTGGGCCCTCTGGTGTCAGTTGGAGCCTGCTGGGAGCCTCCTCCGCACGGTGATGAGGGTCACTCTAGCGTCATGCCATAACTGCTGAGCTTCCCCTCATTTCCTGTTGTGCGCCAATTGATACCAGGAAAACCCTGCCAGGTTCCCATCCCCATGATGATGTGGGCCTTCTGCTCTGAGGTCCCCACGGCTGGCTTGCTCACACTTTCATGATCTGGGCCCTCTGGTTTGAGTTCACTGTGGCCTGGAACCCATATCCTTGGTCTTCCGGGCCGCCTGCTAGGGCGTTCCAACTGCTGGATTCCTCACCTTTTCTATTCCATGGGCCCTCTGCTGTGAGGCTTGTCCTGCCTGCCACACTCCCAGCCCATTGGTGATGTGGGTACTCTGGTTTGAGGACACATGTGCTGGGTTCTTCTCTTTCCGATGATGAGGTTGTGGCCCCAGTGGTGTGAGGACACTCCTGCCTGGTTCCCATTCCCTTACTGATGTGGTCCCGGTGGTGAAAGTCTGATCCTGCCTTGGTTCCTCACAGTTTTGTGAGGTGGGCCCTGTTCTCTGTGGTCACTCCTGCCTGGTGCATGTCGCCTTGGGGAATTGGGCCCTCTGGTGTCAGTTGGAGCCTGCTGGGAGCCTACTTGGTTCCTGTGCAGTTTGTCCCCTGCTTTGAGGTTACTCCTGCCTGGCACACATGGCCATGGCATTGTTGGATATCTGGTGTCAGTTTGAGCCAGGAGGGAGCCACCTCCTGTCTGTGATGAGGTCCCCTCTGGCGTCAGGCCCAAAATCTGGGCTCTCCCACATTTTCTGATATGTGCCCACTGGTGCAAGGACACACCTGCCAGGTTCCCATCCCTTTGGTCATATGGGCCCTCTGGTGAGAGACTGATCCTGCCTGGGTTCCTCACCGTTCTGTGAGCTGGGCCCTCTGCTGTGAGGTCACTGCTTCATGGAACACGTCGCCATGGTGACGTGGGCCCTCTGGTGTCAGTTGGAGCCTGTTGGGAGCATCCTCCTCTCGGTGCTGAGGGCCTCTCTGCCATTCGACCCTAACTCCTGGGCTCCTCCACATTTCTTAATGTGTGGCCAGTGGTGCAAGGACTCACCTGCCAGGTTCCCATCTCCATGGGGATGTGGGCCTTCTGCTCTTAAGTCCCAATGGCTGGCTTGCTCACAAATTCATGTTGTGGTGCCCTCTGGTGTGAGTTCACTGCGGTCTGGATCCCATAGACCCTGTACTCCGTGCTCCCTGCTAATGGATTCCAACTGCTGCATTCCTCACATTTTCTATTCCATGGGCCCTCTTTTGTGAGGCTACTCCTGCCTGCCACACTCCCAGTCCATTTGTGTTGTGGTCCTCTGGTTTGAGGCTACATGTGCTGGGTTCCTCACCTTTCGATGATGTGGATGTGGCCTCACTGTTGTGAGGACACTCATGCCTGTTTCCCATCCCCTTGGTGATATGGGCCCTCTGGTTAAAGTCTGATCCTGCCTCGATTCCTCAGAGGTCTGTGAGGTGGGTCCCCTGCTGTGAGGTTATTCCTACCTGGCACACGTCGCCTTAGAGCTGTGGGCTCTCTGGTGTCAGATGGAGCCTGGTGGGTGCCTCCTCACCTTGGTGATGATGGCACTTCTGGCGTCAGGCCCTAAATGCTGGGCTCCCCCACATTGCCTGATGTGCACCCAGTGGTGCGAGGACAACCCTGCCAGGTTCCCATCGCCATGGGGATGGTGGCCTTCTGACCTGAGGTCCCAAAGTCTGTTTTGCTCAAATTTCATGGTGTTGAGCTCTCTGGGGTGAGTACACTGGGGCCTGGATCCCATAGCCTCAGTGTTCCTGGACGCCAGGTGGGGGTTTCCAACTGCTGGATGCCTCATCTTTTCTATGCCATGGACGCTCTGCTGTGAGGCTCCTCCTGCCTGCCACACTCCCAGCCCATTGGTGATGTGGGTCCTCTCGTTTGAGTTCACATGTGCTGAATTCCTCAACTTTCGATGATGTGTATGTGGCCCCATTTGGGTGAGGACACTCCTGCCTTGTTCATATCCCCTTGGTGATGTGGGCCCTCTGATGAGTGTCTGATCCTGCCTGAGTTCCTCACGGTTCTGTGAACTGGGCCCACTGCTGTGAGGTCACTCCTGCCTGGAACATGTCGCCTTGGCGACGTGGGCACTCTGGTGTCTTTTGGAGCCTGTTGGGCACATCCTCCCCTCAATGCTGGGGGCCCCTCTGGAATCCGACACTAACACCAGGGCTACCCCACATTTCCTGATATGTGGCCAGTGGTGCGAGGACACCCCTGCCAGTTTCCCATCACCATGGGGATGTGGGCCTTCTCCTCTGAGGTCCCAACGCCTGGGTTGCTCTCCCTTTCATGATGTGGGATCTCGGTTTTGAGTTCACTCCGGCCTGCATCCCATAGCCAAAGTTCTCTGGGCTGCCTGCTTGGAGGTTCCACCTGCTGGATTCCTCACCATTTTTATTCTATGGGCCCTCTGTTGTGAGGCTACTCCTGCCTGCCTCATTCCCAGCCCCTTGGTGATGTGGGTCCCCAGGTTTGAGGCCACGTGTGCTGGGTTCCTCAACCTTCAATGATGTGGCCCCATTGGTGTGGGGACACGCCTCCCTGGTTTCCATCCCGTTGGTGATATGAGCACTGTGGTGAGAGTCTGATACTGGCTGGTTTCTTCCCTCAAACCTGAGGTGGGCCCTCTGCTGTGAGGTCACTCCTGCCTGGCTAAAACACGTGGCCTTGGTGACGTGGGCTCTCTGGTGACAAATGGAGCCTACTGGGAGACTCCTCCCTTCGGTGATGAGGCTGCTCTTCCTTTAGGCCCTAAATGCTAGGCTCACCACATTTTCTGTTGTGCGCCCAGTGGTTTGGTTACACGCTTGCCAGGTTCTCATCCCCATGGGCCTGTGGGCCTTCTGCTCTGTGGTTCCAACGTCTGGGTTGCTCACAGTTTCATGATTTGGGCCCTCTGGTGTGAGTTCACTCCACCCTGGATCCCATAGGCTCGGTGCTCTGGGCCGCCTGCTGGCAGGTTCGGACTGCTCGATTCGTCACCTTTTTTATTCTACGGGAAATCTCTTGTGAGGTTCCTGGTGTCTGCGTCACTTCCAACCCCTTTGTGATGTGGGTCTTCTGGTTTGAGGCCACGTGTGCTTGGTTTTTAAACTTTCAAAGATGTGACACCACTGGTGTGAGTACACTACTGCTTGGTTCCCATCCCCTTGGTGATGTGGGCCCTCTGGGGAAAGTCTTATCCTGGCTGGGTTCCTCAATGTTCTGTGAGGTGGGCCCCCTGCTCTGAGGTCACTCCTGCCTGGCACACATCGCCTTAGCGTCATTAGCCCTCTTGTGTCAGTTGGAACCTTCTGGGAGCCTGCTCCCCTCGGTGATGAGGGCCCTCTTGTGACAGGCCCTAACTGCTGAGCTCCCCACATTTTCTTATGTGCGCCCAGTGGTGCAGGGACACTCCTGCCAGGTTCCCATTCCCATGGGGATGTGGGCCATCTTCTCTGAGGTCCAGACGTCTGGGTTGCTCACAGTTTCATGATGTCGGCCCTCTGGTGTGAGTTCACTGTGGCCTGGATCCCATAGCCTCGGTGCTCCAGGCCTCCTGCTGGTGGTCCCAACTGTAGCATATGTACAGCTGCAGGGTATCAATTACGGACAGCATCAGTGCTTATTTTGGGACAGTTTCAGGAACTTGGTAAAACATGGGTCATGTTATTAGCTCTGGATAATGTCAGGACATTAGATATCGACCGCAGGAGGGCCATAGTTACACACAGTGTCAGGGCCTGCCTTAAGACTAGTATCTGGGTCTCTGTTAGGTACTGTGTCAGTGCCTGAGTTAGGAGTAGTGTTAAGGCTTTAGTGAGGGATATTTCCGGGCCAGATTTAGGATGAGCATCTAGGCCTCAGTTAGGGACAGTGTCATGGACTTGGGTCTAAATTCAGTGTCTGTGTTAGGCACAGAGTAAGGGCTTCAATTAGCATAAGAGGCAGGATATTTGCTAGGGCAAGGTTTATGGTAAAGTTTATGGATCATGTCACGAAATGACCTAGGGTTAATGTCAAGATCTTAGTCACTGAGAGTATCTGGGCCTTATGTAGAAACCGTATCACGGCTTCAGGTAGGGACAGCTCCAGTGCTTGACTTAGGTAGAGCAACAGGGCCTCAGTGAGGCCTAGCCTAAGGCCCTTAGCTGGGCACACTCTCAGGGCATGATATAGGAGCTGCATCAGGGCCTTTGTTGGGTCAGCAATAGGGTCTTAGCGAAAGACATGATCAGGGCCTGATGTGGTCACAGCTTCAAGGCCTCAGGTAGACATAGCTTCAGGGCCTGAGTTAGGCACAGCCTCAGGCTTTCACTTAGGGACAGAGACAGGGCTGTCTTAGGAACAGTGTCAGGCCCTTGTTTAGAGATGGTTCAGGATATTCGCTCAGGATAGTGTCCGGATTTTAGTTATTGCCAGCAGCAGGTCCTATATTAGGGATAGATTCTGGGTCTTAGTTACAGACAGTGTCAGGGCCTTAGTTAGGTATAGTCTGGGCCTTAGTTAAGGAGAGCATTAGGGCTTCTGTGAGGATCAGATGCAGGAAATTAGCTCGGGACAGAGTCAGCTTCCAGGCCAGGGATAGTGTTAGGAAATGAGCTAAGGATAGCATGAAGACTTCAGTGATTGAGAGCATCAGGACCTTAGTTAGGACCAGTGTCAGGGGCTTAATCAGGACCAGTCTCAGGGCTTGATGTAGGGACAGCGTCAGAGCCTAACTAAGGTACGGTAACAGGGCCTAAATGAGGCCTATATTTAGGGCCTGAGTGAGGGACAGTGTCAGAGCATGACGTAGGAGTAGTATAAGGGCCTCTGTAAGATCAGCCTTATGGTCTTCGTAAAAGACATTCTCAGGGTCTCTGTTAGGGACATCCTCAGGGCCTCCCTTAGGGACAGCATCAGGGCTTACTTTGGGACAGTTTCAGGACCTTGGTAAGACATGGGTCAGGATATTAGCTCAGGATAATGTCAGGACTTTAGATATTGATGGCTGCAGGCCCTTAGAGACAGTATCAGGGCCTGACTTATGACGAGCATCAGAGCCTTTGTTAGGTATAGAGTGTCAGGGACTGAGTTAGGTGTTGTGTCAGGGCCTGAGTTAGGACGAGCCTCCAGGCCTCATTTAGGGGTGGCGTCACGGCCACGAGACTAATTTCAGGGCCTTAGTTCGGGACAGCTTCAGGGATTTAGTTAGTATAAGAGGCTCGACATTAGTTAAAGGCAAGGTTAGGTAAAGGTCTAGGGATAGTGTCAGGACATGACTTAGGAATAGTGCCAAGACTTCAGGTAGTTAGAGCATCAGGGCCTAATTTAAGACCAGTGTCAGGACTTCAGGTAGGGACAGCGTCAGAGCTGGATTTGGAAAGTGCGACAGGTCTTGAGTGAGACCTAGTGTCAGGGCCTTAGCTAGGGACAGTATTAGGGCATGACATAGGAAAAGTATAAGGGCCTCCATAGGATCGTCCTCAGGGGCTTTGCTAAAGCCATTATCAGGGCCTCTGTTAGGTACAGCCTCAGGGTCTCACTTAGGAACAGCGACCGGGCTTACATAGGGACAGTTTCAGGACCTTGGTAAGAGATGGGTGAGGAAATGAACTCAGGACAGTGTCAGGACATTCGATATTGACAGCAGCAGGGCCTTAGTTAGAGACAGTGTCAGGGCCTGCGTTAGGACTAGCATCTGAGCCTCTGTTAGGTACCCTTTCAGGGCCTGAGTTAGGAATAGTGTTAGGGCTTTAGTGAGGGACAGTTCTGGGCCGGATTTAGGACGAGTATCTAGGCATCAGTTAGTGACAGTTTCATGGCCTTGGACCAAAATTCAGTGTCTGTGTTAGGCACAGAGTAAATGCTTCATTAACATAAGAGGCAGGACATTTGCTAGGGCTAGATTTATGGTAAAGTTTAGGGATCGTGTCAGGAAATGACCTAGGGATAGTGTCAAGACCTTATTTACTGAGTGTATCAGGGCCTTATTGAGAAACAGTATCATGGCTACAGGTAGGGACAGCGCCAGTGCCTGACATAGGGAGAGACACAGGGCATGTGTGAGGCCTATCGTCAGGCCCTTAGCTGGCGACACTGTCAGGGCGTGATGTAGGAGGTGCATCAGTGCCTTTGTTGGGTCAGAAATAGGGTCTTAGTTGAAGATATGATCAGGGCCTGAGGTGGTCACAGCCTCAAGGCCGCAGGTAGGCATAGCTTCAGGGCCTGAGTTAGGCACAGCCTCAGACCTTCACTTAGGTACAGTGACAGGGCTTTCTTAGGGACAGTGTCAGGCCCTTTGTTACCAATGGGTCAGTATATTAGCCCAGGATAGTGTCCGGATTTTAGTTACTGTTGGCAGCAGGGCCTATATTAGGGACAGATTCCAGTCCTTAGTTAGAGACAGTGTGAGGGCCCGCATTAAGACAAGTCTGGGTCCTAGTTTGAGAGAGCATTAGGGTTTCTGTGAGGATAAGCGGCAGGAAATTACCTCGGGAGAGAGTCATGTTCCATGCCAGGGACAGTGTCAGGAAGTGAGGTAAGGATAGCATGAAGAACTCAGTTTTTGAGAGCACCAGGGCCCTAGTTAGGACCAGTGTCATGGCCTTAATCAGGACCCGTGTCAGGGCTTGATGTAAGGATAGTGTCAGTCCCTAATTAAGGTACGGCAACAGGGCCAAAGTGAGGCCTATCATTAGGACGTGAGTGAGGGACAGTATCAGGGCTTGACTTAGGAGTAGAATAAAGGCCTCTGTAGGATCAGCATTAGGGTCTTCTTTGAAGACCTTCTCAGCACCTCTAATAGGCACAGCCTCAGGGCCTCCCTTAGGGACAGCATCAGGGCTTACTTTGGGACAGTTTCAGGACCTTGGTAAGACATGGGTCAGGATATTAGCTCAGGATAATGTCAGGACCTTAGATATTGACAGCAGCAGGGCCTTAGTTAGGCACAGTGTCAGGGCCTGCATTAGGACTAGCATCTGGGCCTCTGTTAGGTACCGTGTCAGGGCCTGAGTTAGGAGTAGGGTTAGGGTTTTAGTGAGGGACAGTTCTGGGCCAAATTTAAGAAGAGCATGTAGGCCTCAGTTAGGGACAGTGTCACGGCCTTGGGACTAAATTCAGAGCCTGAGTTAGTCACAGCATAAGTGCTTCAGTTAGCATAAGAGGCAGGACAGTTGCAAGGTCCAGACTTAGGGTGAAGTGTAGGGATCGTGTCAGGAAATGACGTAGGGGTAGTGTCAAGACCTTAGTCCCTGAGAGTATCTGGGCCTAAACTAGAACCAGTGTCAGGGTTTCAGCTAGGGACAGCGTCAGAGCCTGACTTAGGGAGAGCCACAGGGCTTAAGTGAGGCCTAGCCTCAGGCCCTTAGCTGGGGACACTGTCAGGGCATGATGTAGGAGCTGCATCCGGGCCTTTGTTGGGTCAGCAACAGGGTCTCAGTTAAAGACATGATCAGGCCCTGAGGTAGTCACAGCGTCAAGGCCTCAGGTAGGCATAGCTTCAGGGCCTGAGTTAGGCACAGCCTCAGACCTTCACTTAGGGACAGAGACAGGGCTTTCTTAGGGACAGTGTCTGGACCTTGGTTATAAATGGGTCAGATTCTTAACTCAGGATAGTGTCCGGATTTTAGTTATTGCAGGCAGCAGGGCCTATATTAGGGACAGATTATGGGCCTTCGTTAGAGACAGCATGAGGGCCCGAGTTAGCACTAGTCTGGGCCTTAGTTAGGGAGAGCATTAGGGCTTCTGTGAGGATAATAGACAGGAAATTAGCTCGGGACAGAGTCAGCTTCCTGTCCTGGGATAGTGTCAGGGTATGAGCTAGGGATAGCATGAAAACCTTAGTGATTCAGAGCATCAGGGCCTTAGTTAGGACCAGCGTCAGGGGCTTAATCACTACCAGTGTCAGGGACTGATGTAGGGGCAGCGTAGATCCTAACTAAAGTACGGCAACAGGGCCTAAGTGAGGCCTATCTTTAGGACCTGAGTGAGAGACAGTGTCAGAATATGATGTAGGAGTAGTATAAGGACCTCTGTAGGATCAGCATTAGGGTCTTTGTAACGGACATTCTTAGGGCCTCTGTTAGGGACATCCTCAGGGCCTCACGAAGTGACAACGTCAGGGCTTACTTTGGGACAGTTTCAGCACCTTGGTAAGACATGGGTCAGGATATTAGCTCAGAATAACGTCAGGACTTTAGATATTGATGGCCACAGTGCGTTAGAGACAGTGTCAAGAACTGACTTAAGACGAACATCAGACCCATTGTTAGGTACAGTGTCAGGGACTGAGTTAAGTGTTGTGTCAAGGCCTGAGATAGGACGAGCGTCCAGGCCTCATTTACGGGCAGCGTCATGGCCTCAGGACTAATTTCAGGGCCTAAGTCTCCCTAAGTCAGATGCTCTTCCTAAATCTGGCCCAGAACTGTCCCTCACTAAAGCCCTAACACTACTGCTAACTCTGGCCCTGACACGGTATCTAACAGAGGCCCAGATGCTAGTCCTAAGGCCCTGACACTGTGTGTAACTATGGCCCTGCTGCTGTCGATATCTAATGTCCTGACATTATCTAGAGCTAATATCATGACCCATGTTTTACCAAGTTCCTGAAACTGTCCCAAAATAAGCACTGATGCTGTCCGTAATTGATGCCCTGCAGCTGTCCATATGCTGCAGCTGGAACCACCAGCAGGCGGCCTGGAGCACCGAGGCTATGGGATCCAGGCCACAGTGAACTCACACCAGAGGGCCGACATCATGAAACTGTGAGCAACCCAGACGTCTGGACCTCAGAGAAGATGGCCCACATCCCCATGGGGATGGGAACCTGGCAGGAGTGTCCCTGCACCACTGGGCGCACATAAGAAAATGTGGGGAGCTCAGCAGTTAGGGCCTGTCACAAGAGGGCCCTCATCACCGAGGGGAACAGGCTCCCAGAAGGTTCCAACTGACACAAGAGGGCTCATGATGCTAAGGCAACGTGTGCCAGGCAGGAGTGACCTCAGAGCAGGGGGCCAACCTCACAGAACATTGAGGAAGCCAAATCACCAAGGGGATGGGAACCAGGCAGTAGTGTACTCACACCAGTGGGGCCACATCTTCGAAAGTTGAAAAACCCAGCACATGTGGCCTCAAACCAGAGGACCCACATCACAAAGGGGCTGGAAGTGACGCAGACAGCAGGAACCTCACAAGAGATTTCCCATAGAATAAAAAAGGTGACGAATCGAGCAGTCCGAACCTGCCAGCAGGTGGCCCAGAGCACCGAGCCTATGGGATCCAGGGTGGAGTGAACTCACACCAGAGGGCCCACATCATCAAACTGTGAGCAACCCAGACGTTGGAACCACAGAGCAGAAGGCCCACATCCCCATGGGAATGAGAACCTGGCGATAATGTAACCACACCACTGGGCGCACATCAGAAAATGTGGTGAGCCTACCAGTTAGGGCCTAAAGGAAGAGCAGCCTCATCACCGAAGGGAGGAGTCTCCCAGTAGGCTCCATTTGTCACCAGAGAGCCCACGTCACCAAGGCCACATGTTTTAGCCAGGCAGGAGTGACCTCACAGCAGAGGGCCCACCTCAGAGTTGAGGGAAGAAACCAGCCAGTATCAGACTCTCACCACAGTGCTCATATCACCAACGGGATGGAAACCAGGAGGGCGTGTCCTCACACCAGTGGGGCCACATCATTGAAGGTTGAGGAACCCAGCACACGTGGCCTCAAACCTGGGGACCCACATCACCAAGGGGCTGGGAATGAGGCAGGCAGGAGTAGCCTCACAACAGAGGGCTCATAGAATAAAAATGGTGAGGAATCCAACAGGTGGAACCTCCAAGCAGGCGGCCCAGAGAACTTTGGCTATGGGATGCAGGCCGGAGTGAACTCAAAACCGAGATCCCACATCATGAAACTGTGAGCAACCCAGGCGTTGGGACCTCAGAGCAGAAGGCCCACATCCCCATGGTGATGGGAACCTGGCAGGGGTGTCCTGGCACCACTGGGTGCACATCAGGAAATGTGGGGGTGCGTAGCAGTTAGGGCCTGATGCCAGAGTGGCTCTCATCACCCAGGGGTGGAGGCTCACAGCAGGTTCCATCTCACACCAGAGAGCCCACGACGCCAAGGCAACATGTGTCAGGCAGGAGTGACCTCACAGAACAGGGCCCACCTTACAAAACTGTGAGGAACCCTGCAGGATCAGACTCTCACCAGAACGCCCACATCACAAAGGGGATGAGATGCAGGCAGGCGTGTCCTCACACTAGTGGGGCGACATCCATATTATCATAAAGTGAGGAATCCAGCACATGTGGCCTCCAACCAGAGGACCAACATCACAAAGGGACTGAGAGTGAGGCAGGCAGGAGGATCCTCACAACAGAGGGCACAGGGGAAAAAAAGTTGAGGAAACCAGCATTTGGAACCCCTACCAGGCGTCCAGGAGCACCGAGGCTATGGGACAAAGGCCGCAGGGAACTCACACCAGAGGGCTGCACACCATGAAAATTTCAGCAAGCCACATGTTGGGACCACAGAGCAGAAAGCCCACATCCCCATGAGGATGGAAACCTGACAGGTGTGTCCTCGCACCACTGGGAGCACATCAGGAAATATGGGGGAGCCCATATTTTGGGACTGACGCCAGAGTGGTCCTCATCACAGAAGGGAGGAGGCTCCCAGCCATTTCTAACTGATTCCAGATGGCCCACAATGCCAAGGCGACGTGTGTCAGGCACGAGTAACCTCAAAGCAGAGGACCCACCTCACAGAACTGTGAGGAACCCAGGCAGGATCAGACTTTCACCACAGGGCCCACATCAACAAGGGGATGGGCACCAGGCAGGATTGGCCCCACACCACTGGGGCCACATCCACATCATCGAAAAGAGAAGAACCCAGCACATATGTCCTCAAACAAGAGGACCCACATCACCACTGGGCTGGGAGTGTGGTAGGCAGGAGGAGCCTCACAGCAGAGGGCACATGGAGTAGAAATTGTGAGGAATCCAGCAGTTGGAACCCACCACCAGGCGTCCAGGTTCACTGTGGCTATGGGATGCAGGCCGCAGTGTCCTCATGACAGAGGGTTCCACACCATGAAAATTTGAGGAAGCCAGGCTTTGGGACCTCAGATCAGAAGGCCCACATACCCATGGGGATGGGAACCTGGCAGGGTTGTCCTGGCACACTGGGCACACATTAGGAAATGTGAGGGAGCCCAGCATTTAGGGCCAGACACCAGAGGTGCCATCATCACCGAGGTGAGGAGGCTCCCAGCAGGCTCCATCTGACACCAGAGTGCACACAACGCTAAGGCGACATCTGCCTGGTAGGAATAACCTGAGAGCAGAGGACACACCTCACAGAACTCTGAGGAACCCAGGCAGGATCAGACTTTCACCAGAGGGCCCACATCACCAAGGGGATGGGAACCAGGCAGAAGTGTCCTCAAAGCAGTGAGGTCACATCCACATCATCGAAAGGTGAGGAACCCAGCACATGTGGCCTCAAACAAGAGGACCCACAACACAAATGGACTGGGAGTGTGACAGGCAGGTGGATCCTAAAAACAGAGGGCCAATGGAATAGAAAATTTGAGGAATCCAACAGTTGGAACCACAGAGCAAGCGGCCCGGAGCACCGAAGCTATGGGATCCAGGCTGCGGTGAACTCACCTCAGGGAGTCCCACATCATGAATGTGTGAGCAAGCCACCCATTGGGACCTCAGAGCAGAAGGCCCACATCAACATGAGGAGGGGAAACTGGCAGGGGTGTCCTGGATCCACTGGGCGCACCTCAGGAAGTTGGGGGAGACCAGCAGTTACGGCCTGACGCCAGAGTGGCCTTCATCACCGAGGGGAGGTGGCTCCCAGCAGGCTCCAACTGACACCAGAGGCCCCACGTCGACAAGGCAATGTATCCCAGGCAGGAGTGACCTCACAGAAGAGGGCCCTCCTCACAGAACGATGAGGAATTCAGAGCGGATGAGTCTCTCAACAGAAGACCCACATCACCATGGGTCTGGGCAACAGGCAGGAGTGTCTTCACATCAGTGAGGCCACATCCACATCATCGAACGTTGAGGAACACAGCCCATGTGGCCTCAAATCAGAGGACCCACATTACCAAGGTCTGGGAGTGAGGCAGGCAGGAGGAGCCTCACAAGATAGGGCCAATGGAATAAAAAAGTGAGGAATACAGCAGTTGGAACGCCCCAGCCAGCGGCCCGGATCACCGAGGCTATGTGATCCGGGCCGCAGTGAACTCACACGAGAGGGCCCCAGACCATGAAAGTGTGAGCAAACCAGCCGTGGGGACCTCAGAGCAGAAGGCCCACATCCCCATGGAGATGGGAACCTGGCCCTGTTTTCCTGGTAACAATGGGCACACATCAGGAAATGTGGGGGAGCCCCACAGTTAGGGCCTGGCACCAGAGTGACCCTCATCACTGAGGGGAGGAGGCTCCCAGCAGGCTCCAACTGAAGCCAGAGTGCCAAATTCGCCAAGGCTACATGCACCAGACAGGAGTGACCACACAGAAAAGGGCCCACCTCACAAAACAGTGAGGAACTCAGACAGGATCATACTCTCACCAGAAGACCCACATTACCAAGGTGATGGGAACCAGGCAGGACAGTCCTCACCACAGTGGGGCCACATCCACATCATCGAAAGCTGAGGAACGCAGCACATGTGGCCTCAAACCAGAGGAGCCACCGCACCAATGGGCTGTGAGTGAGTCAGGCAGGGGGAGCCTCAAAAGAGAGGGCCCATGGAGTAGAAAAGTTGAGGAATACAGAAGTTGGAACCCCCCAGTTGGCAGCCCGGACCACTGAGGCTATGGGATACAGGCCGCAGGGAACTCACACCAGAACACCACAGACCATGAAAGTGTGAGCAAGCCAGCCGTTAGGACCTCAGAGCAGAAGGCACACATAACCATGGGGATGGGAAGCAGGCATGGTTGCCTAGTACTAATGGGTGCACATCAGGAAATGGGGGGAGTCCATCAGTTAGGGCCTGCCGCCAGAGTGGCCCTCATCACCGAGGGCAGTAGGCTCCCAGCAGGCTACAAATGACATCATAAGGCCCAAGTCAACAAGGCGACATGTGCCAGGCTGGAGGGACTTCACAGAACAGGCTCACCTCACAAAACTGTGAGGAACCCAGGCAAGATCAGACTACCACCGGAAGGCCCACGTCACCAAGGGGATGAGAACAAGACAGGAGTATCCTCACACCACTGAGGCCACATCCACATCATAGAAAAGAGAAGAACCCAGCACATGCGTCCTCAAACCTGAGGACCCACATCACCAATGGGCTGTGAGTGTGGGAGGCAGGAGGAGCCTCACAGCAGAGCGCCCATGCAATAGAAAAGGTGAGGAATCCAGCAGTTGGAACCTCCCACCTGGCGTCCAGGAACACTGAGGCTATGGGATCCAGGCCACAGTGTACTTACCACAGAGGGCTCAACACCATGAAAATTTGAGCAAAACAGCCTTTGGGACCTCAGATCAGAAGGCCCACATCCCCATGGGGATAAACTGGCAGGGGTGTCCTCGCATCACTGGGCGCTCATCAGGAAATGTGGGGGAGCCCAGCATTTATGGCCTGACGCCAGAAGTGTCATCATCACCGAGGTGAGGCGGCTCCCAGCAGGCTCCACCTGACACCAGAGAGCGCACAGGGCTAAGGCGATGTGTGCCAGGTAGGAGTTACCTGAGAGCAGTGGACCCACCTCACAGAAATCTGAGGAACCCAGGCAGGACCAGACTTTCACCAGAGAGCCCACATCACCAAGGGGATGGGAACCAGGCAGGAGTGTCCTAATAACAGTGAGGCCACATCCACATCATCAAAAGGTGAGGAACCGAATTCATGTAGCCTTAAACCAGAGGACCCACAACACAAATGGACTGGGAGTGTGGCAGGCAGGAGTAGCCTCACAAAAGAGGGCCCATGGAATAGAAAAGGTGAGGAATGCAGCAGTTGTAATCTCCTAGCAGGGAGCACGGAGTACAGGGTCTATGGGATCCAGACTGCAGTGAAGTCACACCAGAGGGCCCCACACCATGAATGTGTGAGCAAGCCAGACGTTGGGACTTCAAAGCAGAAGGCCCACAACCCATGGGAATGGGAACCTGGCAGGATTGTCCTCTTACCACTGACTGCACATCAGGACATGTGGAGGAGCCCAGGAGTTAGGGTCGGACAGCAGAGGAGCCCTCAGCACCGAGAGGAGGATGCTCCCAACAGGCTCCAACTGACACCAGAGGGCCCACGTCACGCAGGTGACGTGTTCCATGCAGGAGTCACCTCACAGCAGAGGACCCAGCTCACAAAACGGTGAGGAACCCAGGAAGGACCAGTCTCTCACCAGAGGGCCCACATCACCAAGGGGATGTGAACCAGGCAGGAGTGTCCTATCACAAGTGGGGCCACATCCACATCATCAAAAGTTGAGGAATCCAGCACATGTGGCCTAAAACCAGAGGACCCACATCACTAAGGGGCTGGGAGTGAGGCAGGCAGGAGGAGTCTCACATTAGAGCACTCATGAAATATAAAAGGTGAGGAATCCAGCAGTTGGAACCACCCAGCATGCGGCCTGGAGAACCGAGTGTATGGGATCCAGGCCGCAGTGAACTCACACCAGAGTGCCCCACACAATGAAAGTGTGAGCAAGCCAGCCTTTGGGACTTCAAAGCAGAAGGCCCACATCCCCAAGAGGATGGGAACCTGGCAAGGATGTCCTAGTACCACTGGGCGCATATCAGGAAATTTGGGGGAGCCCGGGATTTAGGGCCTGACGCCAGATGGGCCCTCATCACTGAGGGCCGGTGGTTCCCAGCAGGCTCCAACTTACACCAGAGGGCCCACGACGCAAAAGCGACATGTGCCAGGCAGGAGTGACTTCACAGTACAGGGCCCACATCACAGAACGTTGAGGAACCCAGTAATGGTCAGACTCTCACCAGAGGGCTCACATCAACAAGGTGATGGAAATCATGCTAGAGTGTCCTCACACTAGTGGGGCTACATCCACATCATTGAAAGTTGAGGAACCCAGCACATGTGGCCCCAAACAGATGACCCACATCACAAAGGGGCTGGGAGTGTGGCAGGCAGGTGGATCCTAACAACAGAGGGCCCATTGAATAGAAATTGCGGAATCCAGCAATTGGAACCACCCAGGAGGCGGCCCGGAGCACCGAAGCTATGGGATCCAGGCCGCACTGAACTCACAGTGGAGAGCCCCACACCATGAATGTGTGAGCAAGCCAGCCGTGGGGACCTCATAGAAGAAGGCCCACATCAACATGTGGAAGGGAACCAGGCCGGGGTGTCCTGGCACCACTGGGCGCACCTCAGGAAGTTGGGGGAGCCCATCAGTTAGGTCCTAAGGCCAGAAGGGCCTCATCAACGAGGGGAGGTGGCCCCCAGCAGGCTCCAAGTGACACCAGAGGGCACACGTGGCCATGGGAACGTGTCCGAGGCAGGAGCGACCTCACAGAAGAAGGCCCGCCTCACAGAACGATGGGGAAGTCAGAGCGGATGAGTCTCTCACCCGAAGACCCACATCACCAAGGGGCTGGGCACCAGGCAGGAGTGTCCTCACACCAGTGGGGCCACATGCACATCATCGAAAGTTGAGGAACCCATCACATGTGTCCTCAAATCAGAAGACCCACATCAACAAGGCCTGGGTGTGAGTCAGGCAGGAGGAGCCTCACAACAGAGGGTCAATGGAATAAAAAAGGTGAGGAATCCAGCAGTTGGAACGCCCCAGCAGGCCTCCCGGATCACCGAGGCTATGGGATCCAGGCCGCAGTGAACTCACACCAGAGGGCCCAAGACCATGAAAGTGTGAGCAAGCCAGCCGTGGGGACCTCAGAGCAGAAGGCCCACATCCCCATGGGGATGGGAACCTGGCTGGGTTTACCTGGTACCAATGGGCGCACATCAGGAAATGTGGGGGAGCCCCTCAATTAGGTCCTGACACCAGAGTGACCCTCATCACCAAGGGGAGGAGGCTCCCAGCAGGCTCCACCTGACACCAGAGGGCCAAATCCCCCAAGGCGACATGCACCAGGCAGGAGTGACCACATAGAACAGGGCCCACCTCAGAAAACGGTGAGGAACCCAGGCAGGATCATACTCTCAGCAGAGGGCCCACATCACCAAGGTGATGGGAAACAGACAGGTGTGTCCTCACCCCAGTGGGGCCACATCCACATCATCGAAAGTGGAGGAACCCAGCACATGTGGCCTCAAACCAGAGGAGCCACCACACCAAGGGTCTGGGAGTGAATCAGGCAGGAGGAGCCTCACAATACAGGGCCCATGGAAAAGAAAAGTTGAGGAATCCAGCAGTTGGATCCCCCCAGCTGGCGGCCCGGAGCACCGAGGCTATGAGATGCAGGCCGCAGTGAACTCACACCAGAAGGCCACAGACCATGAAAGTGTGAGTAAGCCAGCCGTTAGGACCTCAGAGCAGAAGGCACACATAACCATGGGGATGGGAACCAGGCAGGGTTGTCCTAGTGCCAACAGGCGCACATCAGGAAATGTGGGGGAGCCCAGCAGTTAGGGCCTGACGCCAGAGTGGCCCTCATCGCTGAGGGCAGGAGGCTTCCAGCAGGCTCCAAATAACATCAGAGGGCCCAAGTCCCCAAGGCGACATGCGCCAGGCAGGAGGGACCTCACAGAACAGGCCCACCTCACAAAACTCTGAGGAAGCGAGGCAAGATCAGACTATCACCAGAATGCCCAAATCACCAAGGGGATGGGAACAAGACAGGAGTGTCCTCACACCAGTGTGGCCACATCCACATTATCGAAAGTTGAGTAATCCAGCACATGTGGCCTCAAACTAGCGGACCCACATCACAAAGGGACTGAGAGTGAGGGAGGCAAGAGTATCCTCCCAACAGAGGGCCCAGGGAAAAAAGTTGAGGAATCCAGCATTTGCTACCCCCACCAGGTGTCAGGGAGCACCGAGGCTATGGGATCCAGGCCACAGTGAACTCACTCCAGAGGGCTCCACACCATGAAAATTTGAGCAAGCCAGCCGTTGGGACCTCAGAGCAGAAGGCCCACATCCCCATGAGAATGGGAACCTGCCAGATGTGTCCTCGCACCACTGGGCGCACATCAGGAAATGTGGTGGAGCCCAGATTTTGGACCTGACGCCAGAGGGGACCTCATCACAGAAGGCTGGAAGCTCCCAGACGGCTCCAAGTGACACCAGATGGCCCACAACGCCAAGGCGACATGTGCCAGGCAGGAGTAACCTCAAAGCAGAGGACACACCTCCCAGAACTGTGAGGAACCCAGGCAGGATCAGACTTTCACAACAGGGCCCACATCAACAAGAGGCTGAGAACCAGTTAGGAATGTCCTCGCAACACTGGGAACACATCCACATCATCGAAAAGGGAAGAACCCATTACATGTGTCCTCAAACAATAGGACACATATCAACAATGGACTGGGAGTGTGGCATGCAGGAAGAGCCTCACAGTAGAGGGCCCATGGAATAGAAAATTTGAGGAATCCAGGAGTTGGAACCCACCACCAGGCGTCCAGGACCACCGAGGATATGGGATCCAGGCTGCCGCATACTCATCCCAGAGGGGTCCACACAATGTAAATTTGAGCAAGCCAGCCTTTGGGACCTCAGATCAGAAGGCCCACATCCCCATGGGTATGGGAACCTGGCAGGGTTGTCCTCGCACCACAGGCCGCACATCAGGAAAGGTGGGGGAGGCCAGGAGTTAGGGTCGGACGCCAGAGGGGCCCTCAGCACCGAGGGGAGGATGCTCCCAACAGGCTCCAACTGACACCAGAGAGCCCAGGACACCAAGGCAACATGTGCCAGGCAGGAGTAACCACAAAGCAGAGGACCCACCTCACAAAACTGTGAGGAACCCGGCAAGATCAGAATTTCATCACAGCGCCCACATCACCAAAGGGATGGGAACCAGGCAAGAGTGTCCTCACACCACTGGGGCCACATCCACATCATCAAAAAGAGAAGAACCCAGCGCATGTGTCTTCAAACCAGAGGAACCACATCACCAATGGACTGGGAGTGCGGCAGGCAGGAGGAGCTTCACAACAGAGGGCCCATGAAATAGGAAAGGTGAGGAATCCAGGAGTTCGAACCCCCCACCAGGTGTCGAGGAACACCGAGGCTATGGGATCCAGGCCGCAGTGTACTCACCCCAGAGGGCTCCACACCATGAAAATTTGAGCAAGCCAGCCTTTGGGACTGCAGTTCAGAAGGCCCACATACCCAAGGGGATGGGAACCTGGCAGGGGTGTCCTGGCACCACTGGGCGCACATCAGGAAATGTGGGGCAGCGTAGCAGTTACGGCCTGACACCACTTTGGCCCTCATCACTGAGGGGAGGAGGCTCCCAGCAGGCTCCAACTGACACCAGAAGGCCCACGACGCAAAGGCAACATGTGTCAGGCAGGAGTGACCTCACAGAACAGGGCCCACCTTAGAAACCTGTGAGGAATCCGGCAGGAACACACTCTCACCAGAGGGCCCACATCACCAAGGGGCTGGGCACCAGGCAGGAGTGTCCTCACACCAGT
>NW_021698404.1:42020-42240 GCF_005190385.1 Monodon monoceros
ACATCACCAAGGGGCTGGGCACCAGGCAGGAGTGTCCTCACACCAGTGGGGCCAAACCCACATCATCGAAAGTTGAGGAACCCAGCACAGGTGGCCTCAAACCAGAGGACCCACATGAACAAGGGGCTGGGAGTGACGTAGGCAGGAGTAGCCTCAAAACAGAGGGCCCATGGAATAGAAAAGGTGAGGAATCCAGCAGTTGGAACCCCGCAACCGGTGG
>NW_021698405.1:0-762 GCF_005190385.1 Monodon monoceros
ACCTTGAGAGCCCCATGGGCTGCAGCAGTCAAGGTAACGGATGTCAGGAGAGTCAGTGAAGCAACTGAGGATATACCTCCAGTAGTTCCTAAATCCTATACCCTGCTGGTCATTCTACCAAAAACCAGGACTTGGTATTCTGTATTAGTCTTCAATGATGCCTTCTTTTACACTTTTTTCACATGGCTCTTTTGACAGGGGGGCAGTGAGACTTCATTGTAGTGCAGATTTCTTTTACACGCTTGCTTGGTTGGCCAAAAAGTGCGTATGCGTTTTTTCCTGAATATATTCAGGAAAAAACCCATATGCTCTTTTTGTCCAACTGCATCATTGTTGACATTCTGCCTCATTTCCTATGCTTTAAGTGCAATTCCAGTCTAAGCCCTGAAATCGTTTTCCTGAAATTCTGCCCCGCTTTCAAGTCCTCTTGGCAGACTTACTTGAATATATTTTTGGACGATAGCTATCATTCATAACTCTGCAGGTTTGTGGATTACAGTGCTCTTGAGCTCTTTTCTTCAACTCGCTTTCTTGTCAGCTGACTGCAAAACCACAGGATTGCTTCAGGCCCTAATCTGTTTCTGGCAGGGCACGCTGAGCCTTTGGTTAATTCCTCTTCCTGGTGGGAAATGAGCGTTACATTTGCCCGTGCAGACACCTACAGCTAGTCTCTCATTGGTTCTCCCTATTCCCGTTCATCTTGCGCAGAAATTGCAAACTGTGCCAAACACGAGGTGAAAGGCACTGACTCTCCAAGTGGGG
>NW_021698405.1:862-2464 GCF_005190385.1 Monodon monoceros
CTGCACGGGCAAATTTAACGCTCATTTGCCCGTGCAGACACCTACAGCTAGTCTCTCATTGGTTCTCCCTATTCCCGTTCATCTTGCGCAGAAATTGCAAACTGTGCCAAACACGAGGTGAAAGGCACTGACTCTCCAAGTGGGGAGAGTGTTAGTAAAGCGTCTGGAATGTTGAACCCGAGTACCAGGGGACGAAAACTAAGATGCATTTGAAAACGTTTCCCAATGACACGGTGGACCATACTCTGGGTTTCCCATGCATGTTTTAGCTGAAGGAAGAATCCCTAAAACCTGGAGACTTCGGACACATGGAATGGGTACCATGCACTATGACTTCAAAGGGTCTGCATTTGCTCACCGAACCTCACCAATGCCATCAGCCCGAAGTGTCCAGCCTTATGTCTCACCCTAACCATTACCTGAAGCCTTACCCTAATCCGTCCCCTAATCCTAACCCGTACGGTAACACTAACCCGTATCCTAACACGTACGCTCATGCTAAACCGTTCTCGTACCCTAACCTGTATCCTACACCGTCCCCGTCCCATAACCCTAGCAAACACTAACCCTAACTCTTACCCAAAGCCTTACCCTAAACCGTCACCTAATCCTAACACGTACGCTAACACTAACCTGTACCCTAACATGTACTCTCAACCTAAACCGTTGTTATACCCTTATCTGTACCGTAAACCATCCCCATCCCCTAACCCTAACCCTAACGCTAACCCTTACCCAAACCCTTACCCTAACCGGTCCCCTAATCCTAATCCGAACGCTAAAACTAACCCGTACCCTAACACGTACGCTCACCCTAAACCGTTGTCGTACCCTAACCTGTACCCTAAACCGTCTCCTCCCCAACCCTAACCCTAACCCTAAAACTTACCCGAAGCCTGACCCTAACCCGTCCCCTAATCCTAACCTGTACGCTAACACTAAACCATACCCTAACATGTACGCTCACCCTAAACCGTTGTCGTACCCTAATCTGTAACCTAAAGCGTCCCCGCCCACTAACCCTAACCCTAAACATAAACCTTACCCAAAGCCTTACCCTAACACGTCGCCTAATCCTAACCCGTACGCTAACACTAACCTGTACCCTAACACGTACGCTCACCCTAAACTGTTGTCGTACCCTAACCTGTACCGTAAACGGTCCCCAGCCCCTAAACCTAACCCTAAACCTAAACTTAGCCCTTACGCGAAGCCTTACCATAACCCGTCCCCTAATCCTAACCCGTACGCTAACACTAACCCGTACCCTAAAACATACACTCACCTGAAACAGTTGTCGTAAACTATCCTGTACACTAATCCGTCCCGGTCCCCGAACCCTAACCCTAACCATAACCCTAACCCTAACACTTATCCGAAGCCTTAACCTAACCCGTCCCCTAATCCTAGCCCGTACAAAAAACTAAACCGCAACCTAACTCGTACGCTCACCCTAAACCGTTGTCGTACCCAAACTTGTACCCTAAACCGTCCCCGTCCCCTAACCCTAACCCTAACCGTAACCCTTACCCGAAGCCTTACCCTAACCTGTCCCCTAATCCTAACCCGTACGCTAACACTAACCCATACCCTAACACATAC
>NW_021698406.1:0-1412 GCF_005190385.1 Monodon monoceros
GACTTGGGGACGGGTTAGGGTAAGGCTTCGGGTAAGTGTTAGGGTTAGGGTTAGGATTAGGGGACGGGGATGGGGATGGGGTTGGTTTAGGGTACAGGTTAGGGTACGACAACTGTTTAGGGTGAGCGTACGTGTTACGGTACGGATAGTGTTAGCGTAAGGTTTAGGATTATGGGACGGGTTAGGGTAAGGCTTCGCGTAAGGGTTAGGTTTAGTGTTAGGGTTAGGGTTAGGGTTAGGGGATGGGGACGGGGACGGTTTAGGGTACAGGTTAAGGAAAGAAAACCGTTTAGGGTGAGCGTACGTGTTAGGGTACGGTTTAGTGTTAGCGTACGGGTTAGGATTAGGGGACGGGTTAGGGTAAGGCTTCGGGTAAGGGCTAGGGTTAGGGTTAGGGGACGGGGACCGTTTAGCGTCCAGGTTAGGGTACAACAACGGTTTAGGGTGAGCGTACGTGTTAGGGTATGGGTTAGTGTTAGAGTACGTGTTAGGATTAGGACACAGGTTAGGCTAAGGCTTCGGGTAAGGATTAGGATTATGGTTAGGGGACGGGGACGGTTTAGGGTACAGGTTGTGGTACAACAGTGGTTTAGGGTGAGTGTACGTGTTAGGATATGGTTTAGTATTAGCGTACGGTTTAGGATTAGGGGACGGGTTAGGGTAAGGCTTTGGGTAATGGTTAGGCTTAGTGTTAGGGTTAGGGAACAGGGACGGTTTAGGGTACAAGTTAGGGTACGACAACGGTTTAGAGTGAGCGTACGTGTTAGGGTACGGTTTAGTGTTAGCGTACAGGGTAGGATTAGGGGAAGGGTTAGGCTAAGGCTTCGGTAAGGATTAGGGTTAAGTTTAGGGGACGGGTACGGTTTAGGGTACAGGTTAGGGTACGACAACGGTTTAGGGTGAGCGTACGTGTTAGGGTACAGGTTAGTGTTAGCGTACGGGTTAGGATTAGTGGACGGGTTAGGGTAAGGCTTCGGGTACTGCTTAGATTTAGGGTTAGGGTTAGGTGAAGGGGACAATTTAGCATACAGGTTAGGGTACGACAACGGTTTAGGTTGAGCGTACGTGTTAGGGTACGTGTTAGTGTTAGCGTACGGGTTTGGATTAGGGGACAGGTTAGGTTAAGGCTTCGGGTAAGGATTAGGGTTATGGTTAGGGGACGGGGACGGTTTAGGGACAGGTTAGTGTACGACAATGGTTTAGGGTGAGCGTACGTGTTAGGGTACGGGTTAGTGTTAGCGTACGGGTTAGGATTGGGGACGGGTTAGGGTAAGGATTCGGGTAATGGTTATGTTTAGGGTGAGTGTTAGGGATAGGGGATGGGGACGGTTTAGGGTACAGGTTAGTGTACGACAACCATTTAGGGTGAGCGTAGGTGTTCGGGTACGGGTTAGTGTTAGCGTACGGGTTAG
>NW_021698407.1:0-1483 GCF_005190385.1 Monodon monoceros
CTGTGTAGCTCTTTGCAGAGCCCCAGGATGCATATGACCGTCCTGCCATCCATCTGGTGCGAGACAAGAGTGGTGGAGAGAATTCATACAACACTGCGCCCCGCAGGCTCTGCTGGGTGGGGAAGGGTGCCGGGTGGGGACCACGGAGGAGTGTAGGCGTCAAGGACAAAGGATGTTGTGTTTCCATGTTGTGATGATGCCCCAAGGAATCTCCAGATTTGGCGGAAACATCAACAGAAAAAAATAAATTGGATTTCATCAAAATTAAAAACTTTTGTGCGCAAAGGACACTATCAACAGAGTGAAAAGGCCATCGACGGAAAATGTTTGCAAAGCATACACCCAACAAGGAATTAATACCCAGAAGAGATGAAGAACCCCTACAGCTCAACAATAAAAACAAACAGCCTGGGGCTTCCCTGGTGGCGCAGTGGTTGAGCATCCGCCTGCCGATGCAGGGGACATGGGTTCGTGCCCTGGTCCGGGAGGATCCCACATGCTCTGAGCCATGGCCGCTGAGCCTGCGCGTCCGGAGCCTGTGCTCCGCAATGGGAGAGGCCACAACAGTGAGAGGCCCACGTAACGCACAAAAAAAACCAAAAACCAGCCTGATTCGAACATGTGCAAAGGACTTGAAAAGACATTTCTCTGAAGAAGATACACCTATTTTCAGAGTGTTCAGTTTTCCTTTTTTTTGTACTGTTGTTTTCTGGTTTTGATATCAGAGTAATAATGACTTCATAAAAAGGACTGAGAAGTTTTCCTTCATCTTCTATTTTCCAGAAGACATTGGGTAGAACTGATGTTTTTCTCTAAATGTTAGGTATAATTTTCCAGTGAAACTATCTGGCCTGGAGATTTTAAATTAGGAATTTAGGGCTTCCCTGGTGGGGTAGCGGTTAAGAATCTGCCTGCCAATGCAGGGGACACGGGTTCGAGCCCTGGTCCGGGAAGATCCCACATGCCGCGGAGCAACTAAGCCCATGCGCCACAACTACTGAGCCTGCACTCTAGAGCCCATGAGCCACAACTACTGAGCCCACGTGCCACAACTGCTGAAGCCCGCGTGCCTAGAGCCCGTGCTCCGCAACAAGAGAAGCCACTGCAATGAGAAGCCTGCGCACTGCAATGCAGAGTAGCCCCTGCTCGCCACAACTAGAGAAAAGCCCGTGCACAGCAACAAAGACCCAACACAGCCAAAAATAAATAAATTAATACATTTTTTAAAATTAGGAATTTAATTTCCTTAATAGTTATAGGGCTATTAAAATTATCCATGTCATATTGGAGTAGCTGTGGTAGTTTGTACTTTTTAAGGAATTGGTCCATTTCATCTAAGTTGTCACATTTATGTGTATAGAGTTGCTTGGACTATTCTCTTATTACTTTTTTTTTTTTTTTTTGCGGTACGTGGGCCTCTCACTGTTGTGGCCTCTCCCGTTGCAGAGCACAGGCTCCAGACGCGCAGGCTCAGCGGCCATGG
>NW_021698408.1:0-1698 GCF_005190385.1 Monodon monoceros
TTGGGCTTTTTAAAATTTACTATCTGCGCTTCATAGAGACACAAGTATTTTGCTTTTGTAGGACACTCAACAGTCAAAGTAGTCTTTTAAAAAGCACAAATCAGACGCTATTATTGCACTGCTTCTAACCTCTAAAGGCTATCTATTGTAAAGAGATTAAATTTTCAACTACTTAGCCAGGTTCACAGAGACCATGTGCTCTGGTCACTTACTACATCTTTCCCTGACCTTCATGGGGTTCGAGGCACAGTTGTCTTTTTCAGTCCCTCAGATGCAACAATCTCTACTTCTTGCTCTCCCAGCTTTAGATTGGCTAATCCTTCTACCCAGACCAATTTCCCTCTGATCATTAAGGTCTCGGTTCAAATGCCACCACTACTATCTTGACCAAAGAGACCTGCCTCCTCAGTGCCTCTCCATCCCATTGTCCAGTCATATTTCTGTCACTGTACAAAATTTATGTACATGTTTACTCTGTCTTCCTCCACCAGTGGACATTTGCTTAAGAGCAAGGATTTTGGGCTTCCAGCAGACACTGGCACATAGAAGGTGTGTAGGAAATGTGTGTCTAATAAATTAATAAATATGTGGATGAAAAAAACTGTAAAACACTAACACAAGAATATTCTCCTTTGAAAAGAATAATGAAAAATAATTTCATTCAATAAGAGTCATTCTTAGTTACTGATACATGATTTAGTAGTTCCCATTCAATTTAAAATGTTCCATTTTTTTTCTGATACTTCACAAGTCATTAATTAACTGTTGCTCACTTTTAAGGCCAATGTGTGAGACATTATTTAACTTGTCTACTCTAAAGTTCCAGCATTAACTCAGGCGGGGCTTCACCAAGTACTGATCATGTGACCTTGGCCTCTCATTGCCCCAGTTTTCTCATTTGTAACATGGGTATAATAATAGGCTTATTTCATACGCCTATGACGAGGAAAACTTCGTGTGTGTGTGTGTGTGTGTGTGTGTGTGTGTCTATATATATGTATTTAAACAGTGTCTTAGAATAGTGTCTGGCACATGATAAGCATTATCGAAGTATTGACTGCTGCTACTAGTACTGTTATTATGAGAACTAACTGTTGAAAATAATCCTTCATATAGTGGTTTATTCCAGTGAAGATAAAGGAAACTCATAGAATATTAGAAATCAGATTAAACACAGAAAGCCAGTAAAATATACCAGGACAGAAGTTGATGCGAGTGTAAAAGCATAGAAGAAAAAAAGGGTTTTTGTTTTTGTTTTTCTTTTTTAAAGAAGGAAAGAGCCTAGAAATAGGGCAAAAGCTATTCATTGGCTATACTGACATGGAGATTGCTGGTGACCTTCATAAGTAAAATTTCAGGACAGTGGGCAGAGAGATTACGGTGAGAGAAGTCAGATGGAGGTAAATTATAGAGTAAATGGGACGTGAGGAAATGGAAACAATATATGATGATAACAATTTTGAAAAGTTCAAACATGAATTGGCTGAAGAAGATATGCAGGGATTAGGGGAGGAGGGAGGCTTTCATGTTGCACGTATAGTTTTTAACATTTTAAGTTGGAGTTACTAGTCTAGAATGAGGTTGAATTTTGGCAAGAATCATTCATAAGGAGTAGATGGGTTGTAGAAAATGCAGTGCTGTGAAGTACTTGAGAAGATGAGAGAAAATGAAATGCTATCTGTAGTGCACGTGGCCTTT
>NW_021698409.1:0-2064 GCF_005190385.1 Monodon monoceros
CACTGGGCCACCCACAAAGCCGTGGCCTCTCACTCCCTCCCACCAGCGCAGCCCCGAGACTGCTCACTGGGCAGAGAAAATGGCGTCAGGCACAGCTGCAGGGGCTCTTGCTGCCTGGAGTGGTGTTTATATTGATCTCAACCCAGGCACACCTGGGGAGGGCTGGCCGGCATGGTCAGGCTTCCCAGGCCAGCCAATAATCACCCCTCAGGGGCTCACATTTGCAGAAAATGGAACTTTCTGAATCCGCCAGGTCCAAGGAACAGGTGTGGGCTCCTGAGAGTCAGGATAGACAAGGGGCTGCAGCTCTGGCTTGTTTTCTAATTATATTATCTGGCCCATGAGTGGGAGACAACTTCAAGAAAACCCTCTCCTAATGAGAGGAACCCAGGAGTCAGGGAGAGGAGGGGTGGGTGGTGGGTGGAGACAGAGGCCTGGTGCCCCGGGTGCAGTGGAAGTCTCTGGAAGACCAGGTGGAGGGAGGCCACACAGAGTGATGCCCAGGGTCACAGACCTGTCGGAGCTGCTGTTTGTTAGTTCAAGTCCTGCTCTGAGGTGCTCTGTGTCAGATCTGAGTGACAGGTGAGCTGGGAGTGCTCTGCAATGAGGGCGATGTGCACGGTTCCTGTGTGCCCAGCCCTGCCACGGTACCTGCAAGGGTAGCTCTGTATCCTGGGAGGGGCCTGACCACGAGAGCCCCATGGGCTGCAGGGGAACCTGCCCAGGTAACCCCATATCCTGGGAGGGGCCTGAACACGAGAACCCCGTGGGCTGGGGTGGGGGTGGGGTACCTGCCCAGGTGAGCTCCATATCCTGGGATTGGCCTGACCTCGAGAGCCCCATGGGCTGCTGGAATCCTGGTAAAGGATGTCAGGACAGTCAGTGAAGCCACCGAGGATATACCTCCAGTAGTTCCTAAATCCTACACCCTGTTGGTCATTCTACCAACCACCAGGACATGGTATTCTGTATTAGTCTTCAATGATGCCTTCTTTTGTATTCTATTAGTCCCAGAGTCACAAGAAACTTTGGCTTGTGAGTGGCAGGACTCAACATACAACTAAAACAATACTTCCGGGCCGTGTTGCCCCAAGGGTTCAAAAATTCCCACACCATCTTTGGGGAAAGCTCAGCTAAAGACCTAAAAGTTCTACCTCTGGAAAAGGAAACACTCCTTCAATATGCAGACGACATTCTGATCGCCAGCCCTACTAAGGAGACCTCTGAACTACCAAGCCAATAAAGGATACAAGTTGCCCAAGAAAAAGCTCAAATATCACAGACTACGGTGACCTGCCTGGGCTTCATTCTCACGGAAGGTCGGAGATGCCCATCCCAGGAAAGGGAAGAAACAATTTACAGCCTTACCCATTTCTAAAACTAGAAGACAGCTTAGGGGTTCCTGGGGAGGTCAGGGTTTGCTGCTTCTGGATCCCTAACTACAGTCTACTAGCTGGGCCTCTATATGAAACACTGAAAGGAAAAGATGATGATCCTTTTGAATAGAATCGAGAAGTGGCCTTTCAAGAATGGAAAGAGCAGTCAATTCAGACCCTTGCCCTGGAACTCCCTAATTTAGCTAAACCCTTTGACCTTTACATTCCTGGTGAACGGTGAATTGCCATTGGAGTATTAGTGCCAAACCTGGGACCACTTGAAATGGAACAATGCAAGAATGCCATCCAGGTAGGATAAACTACAGTCACCAAGGGGCTTGGCCCACCGCCACATCTGGCCAAGATACTGGCAATATCTGAAAACCTGGAAATCAGCAGCCCAAAAGGCCACCTCCCTCCTAAGGTAAAAGGACCCCACGTGGTGATCCTAACCACCAACCATGCCCTGAAGTTGCAGGGTTGGCTCCGTGGGCACACTGACCTTGAGTGAGGAGGCCCTCCAACTCCAACCTCCAGAGAGATAACCGGGGCAAAGGGGCACCATGACGACTCGTGTGACCATCAGTTGACCTGGAGTTTCTCTCATAAAACAACAAGAGTGTGTCCCAAAAGAGTAGACTACTGCTTGCAGGACTTACTGCAACCAGAGGGGAGGTAATAATCTTGG
>NW_021698409.1:2164-2700 GCF_005190385.1 Monodon monoceros
TAAGACCGGCTGGACTCCTGTTTACTTCAAAAGGCTGTTGACTCAGTGGTCATCATGGTCCTTCATCACCACTGACCCTGGACTGTCTGGGAGTTGAGCAGGCAGGGTCCTGACACCTGGTGCTGTTTTTACGTTAATTCAGGGGCCTAATTGAAGAAAGCACAGACTACTGGTCAGAGCATCTAGGCTGGCAGAAACGGTCAGCCTCAGGTGGCCGAACAAATGTGGGGCGGGGTGAAACTGGACCTCACAGCGTCACTGCACATCTCCTTCCTGGACCCTTAAAGGTCATTAGAATCTATAACACTTCCAATACTGGTGCTCAGGCGGACGAGCAGGGAGGCAGGAGGCCTGGGGACAATCAACGTCACCTGGAGGCTGCTGGGGAGAAGTTCTGACCCTCGCCCACGGGTATGAGGGCTCCTAACTCAGCACTCAGCAGTTACAGATGAAGGGTCTGCACCCTCAGCACTCTAAGAATGAGGAAGGGGACAAAATGCAGAAGAGGGGTTTGTCCCAGGGAAAGCCCCTTAAAA
>NW_021698410.1:0-1570 GCF_005190385.1 Monodon monoceros
TTAAAGGTTAGATCAATTTCCTATGTCAAATGCTGAAAAAAGATTAAATAAGAATTCACACGCAAATGCTGGATTTGGTCATTAATTATTCCAGTGATAGCTGAGTAATAGACATAATGAAATTCAGAAGCTGAACATCAGGAGGTCAAGAATATAAATTTGATAGGATTTGAAGTGGACTAATTTTTGAGAAACTTAAATAAGATAGGGAAGCCTTAAAGCAGTATTTAGATTCAATCCTGAATCTAATTCCAAGTGAGGGCCCGATAATATACCTGATATGTCTCCCTTTTGAAATAAAAGGTTTCTTAAGAAGTCAAAAGAATCTGCCCATCTACCCACTCACCTATCCACTCATCCACTCCCTATCTACCCTTTAGCCATGCATGCATCAAGCTCTAAAAAATAGAGACAGATTCTTTCATTTCATTAAATATTTTAAAAATACAGTGACTGGTACTGAATTATGAGAATTCTTCATAATTTATAATGGTAAATGATGGATCTAATCTAAATAAGATTTTAGTTAAACAATTTTTTTACGCAGACAGACTTTGTAAAATTAAAATGATACTTTCTAGAAGCACTAGGAGGAGAGCTGAAGGCAGCTATTTCTCACCAATGGTGTAAAGGGTACAGGAGAAAAGTTATCTTTCATACTATGCTTCCATGTCACTCTTTTATAAAAATGTTTACATGCATTATTTCTGTAAGTTGGAAAATAATCCACAAAGGGTAAAGTTGGGGAGAAAAGCATTAAATTATATACTTTCCATTGAGTTGACTTAATTTTGTTTGAAAAAGTATTTTACTATTTTCTTACATTATAATTAACAATATAATCATTATCTCTGTGGTAAATTTGAGTTATCTTGTTCTTGTCAGGTCATGGTTGCAACTGTCCTTTTATGTTATTACTAGGCATGAAGCACCATGAGACACCCTGGTAAAATCTTTGAATTTTCATATAATTCTCCCTTTCTAGTGCAAATTAGTAGCAGCAAATATATTTTTTCATGATAATAAGAGTATATTTTCTCATAAGGATAACAGCTCATCTACTGGTATGAGTACTTAAAATATGACCAGAAAGTAGGGGTAGCTAGAAGGTTAGAAGTAACTATTTCCTATTAGAAACATCTACTCTTGGGAATCAGAATCTCTAGTCCACCAGCACAGTAACAAGGATGGAAGCACAAATTTCCCATGTTACTCAATGGCGTGATGGTGGGATCAGCTACTCCTACTGCAGCCTTTAGTTCCTAAACTTTTTTTTTTTTAAAAGGTATTGTGGTCACAGAACCATGTAATGGCCAACAGTTAAAAGTTTATTCCTTATCTTGAGAACAGCAGTCAAACCTTTCAGGGTGCCTTCATAATACCTTGGTTGTGTCTTAGGGTAATTCCAGTGTTATATTAATCTGTCAGCTTCTAGGCAATAAAGTATACAATAGGACCAGAGTATCCCATGGACATGTGTCATTGTCATATCTCATGCACCCTTAGTCTGAGGTAATATTATACAGGATGTCATGATGTTAGTTGGATGCTTTCTGAGTCCTAAGTTGGA
>NW_021698411.1:0-8154 GCF_005190385.1 Monodon monoceros
TGGAACACTCCCTAACACCATACACAAAAATAAACTCAAAATGGATTAAAGACCTAAATGTAAGGCCAGATACCATCAAACTCTTAGAGGAAAACATAGGCAGAACACTCTATGACATAAATCACAGCAAGATCCTTTTTGACCCACCTCCTAGAGTAATGGAAATTAACAAAAATAAACAAATGGGACCTAATGAAACTTAAAAGCTTTTGCACAGCAAAGGAAACCATAAACAAGACGAAAAGACAACCCTCAGAATGGGAGAAAATATTTGCAAATGAAGCAACTGACAAAGGATTAATCTCAAAAACATACAAGCAACTCATGCAGCTCAATATCAAAAAAACAAACAACCCAATCCAAAAATGGTCAGAAGACCTAAACAGACATTTCTCCAAAGAAGATATACAGATTGCCAACAAACACATGAAAGAATGCTCAACATCATTAATCATTAGAGAAATGCAAATCAAAACTAAAATGAGATATCATCTCACACCGGTCAGAATGGCCATCATCAAAAAATCTACAAACAATAAATGCTGAAGAGGGTGTGGAGAAAAGGGAACCCTCTTGCACTGTTGGTGGGAATGTAAATTGATACAACCACTATGGAGAACAGTATGGAGGTTCCTTAAAAAACTAAAAATAGTTTAAAACTAAAAACTAAAAACTACCATACGACCCAGCAATCCCATTACTGGGCATATACCCTGAGAAAACTATAATTCAAAAAGAGTCATGTACCAAAATGTTCATTGCATCTCTGTTTACAATTGTCAGGATATGGAAGCAACCTAAGTGTCCATCAACAGATGAATGGATAAAGAAGATGTGGCACATATATACAATGGAATATTACTCAGCCTTAAAAAGGAATGAAACTGAGTTTTTTGTAGTGAGGTGGATGGACCTAGAGACTGTCATACAGAGTGAAGTAAGTCAGAAAGAGAAAAACAAATACCGTATGCTAACACATATATGTGGAAACTAAAAAGAAAAAAAAAGAGAAAATGGTCAGAAGAACCTAGGGGCAAGACATGAATAAAGATGCAGACCTACTAGAGAATGGACTTGAGGATATGGGGAGGGGGAAGGGTAAACTGGGACAAAGTGAGAGAGTGGCATGGACATATATACACTACCAACGTAAAACAGCTAGCCAGTGGGAAGCAGCCACATAGCACAGGGAGATCAGCTCGGTGCTCTGTGACTACCTAGAGGGGTGGGATAGGGAGGGTTGGAGGGAGGGAGATGCAAGAGGGAAGAGATATGGGGACATATGTATATGCATAACTGATTCACTTTGTTATAAAGCATAAAATAACACACCATTGTAAAGCAATTATACTCTAATAAAGATGTTAAAAAAATAAAAAGCAAAAAAATTAAAAAAAAATAAAACATTTGGAAGAGTGTCTGGCATATTATTGGTATTTTGGAAATGTTACCTATTAGCATCATGCCACATCCTTGAAGAGGGATCACATTCCCATTTGAAGAACTGATTTTAGTCCCTATTGATGGATTTGCTAAAAAATACGGACATTATCAGGATATTGCCAAAGAGACTTTGCTTCTCTCCAAAGCATCTGTAAAATGCTCTTACCTGACTGGCTTATTAACTGCCCAGAAAAGGTTCCCTCTTGTCCACAGCTGCCTGTAGCTCCTAGTATCCTCTGAGGAGGGTGAGGGTGTGTGTTTTATGCCCTTTGCCACACTGAGATGGGGGAAGATGTTTTCAAGGCTGATGGTAACAAGAATCACCTCCCGTTTGTGGTCAAATCTGCAAATGGATTTTTTTTCTTTTTTATGATGGGTATGAGACCTAAAATTCCATGGAATGTAGCAACTTAGGAATGCTTCTGTGTAATGTTAAGCTTAAACAGGCCTTGGAATGGTAAAAAAAGATACCAATCCCAAATTGATCTGCCTTTGCCATACTTCTTCAAAATTTTTTTCTATCTATTTTGGAGCATCCTGACTTATGGAGAGTTGCTTTTCAAATCCCATGCCTATTTCAAGTGTCCATTAAGTCTCAGACTCTTCACATTGAATCATCCAGTACAATGTTCCCATTCTACAAATGACAAAACTGAGACTCAAATGGGTTAAGTCAGCACCCCTCATAATATTTTTCCTCTGATATTTTGTCTTATCAAATTCACCTTTCCCAAATTTTAAAGACTGCTCACCCCTCTCCAATAAAGATATTGCTAAATTTTCTAGCAAAAACTCCTCAGTTATCATTTGTCTTGATAATATATGGAGGCTGGGGGGGGCTTTCATTTTCATATTTGTAAATCTTTTTTTCTCATCTAATTTTAACTCCTTTGTTTCCCAAGGGGCATTCTGTTTTTATAGGTCAAAAATATTTTGTATTGGCAATTTTATATGTTTCAACCTGATAACGAAAAGTCAAATACCGTCTCTGTTTCTAGGTTTATGTAGTCACTGGTACTGTGAATTTTGCTTCTTGCTTCTGTATTTTCTTGGCATACAGTATACTTTAAAGTAAATATTATAAAGTCAAAAGATTTTCTGTGTAAATAGCAGTAAAACATGCACAGATATGAGCTAAATGCCCATTAAATATACCCCTTGAATTTCAGTCTCTCACATCTAGGGCATCTATTTTGGGGTCCCCAATACTTCCCTGCCTTGTCTGACACAGACACAGTAAGGCACCAAGGGGAGAAAACAATCTACTAAAGAAGTCCAAACCTGTTGCGGGACTAGTCAGAGAACAATAAATTAAATTTACAGCAACAGGAAGTTGAGTGCTATGCCTGGCAATGACCTTGACAGCAACCCAGGCTTGGGAAGAGGTCAGAGGTCATAGTAGACCTCTCTCCTCATCTGGACCAGCTGCTCCTTCGTATGTAGACAATGGACAGAGAGCGCCAAGTTTATGATGCCAATGTGTTAGTGACAGTGCAACGTTAAGTGTGAAAAGTGTCAGGGAATGTGACTGTGGCATCTACGTTCGTTTCTGCAGAGGAAGTCCCATGCATTTGTGATTCAAACCACTTATCCATCACACGGTGGTTGGAAAACCACAAGCAAATCACAGGTCCCATCAAACAGTTCTTCTGCTGATGTATCCATAAGACAACAAATTGGGAGGATTTCCACAGTGGTAAAAGTTTGAGGAAAGTGATTAAAAGCCACTTCAAACCCAGCTTTTAAAAGCATGAATAAAGCAGTAATTCAGTATCAGTTTCCCCAGGGGCCCAGAGCCAATTCTTTCAATCCAGTGGGGGTGAATGTCAGCACAACGGCTGCCTGTGGGAGGTACAACAGCAGTGCCACCAAGCCATGGGCTCAGGCACACCCCAGTTAAAGCCTCACTGTGCCACTCCCTGCTTGTGTCACCTCGGGCAAATGACCCCACTGAGACTCAGTTTCCTCCCCTGCAAAATGGGAGATACCTAAGTCCTAGTGCTGATGTGAAAAATAGTGGTACCTGGTCATCAGTGTTCTCAAAAGATTGTAGAACAGTGCCGGGCAGGTAGCAGGAGGTCAGTAAACAAGAAGGATAAGAATTGACACCTATTTGGTGCTTGCTCTATGCCAGGCACTGTTTAAAGAACTTTAAGTGTACTGTTTATTTATTCCTCTAAACAACACTAAGGCCAGCAATAATACTACCTGTGTTTCATAAGTGAGGAAGACTGAGGCATAGCAGTAGGTTTCCACATCTAGCAAGGGAATGAATCGGTCCTCAAACTCAAGCCATCATCCAACCCCAAAGCCAATGCACTTCACCAATGAAAATGATATCAACAAATTGACTGGGGAGGAACCAAGATGGTGGAGTAGAAGGACGTGCTCTCACACCGTCTTGCGAGAACACCAAAATCACAACTAGCTGCTGGACAATCATTAACAGGAAGACACAGGAACTCACCAAAAAGGATCCCCCACATCCAAAGACAAAGGAGAAGCCACAGTGAGACGGTAGGAGGGGTGCAATAACAGTAAAATCAAATCCCATAACTGCTGGGTGGGTGACTCACAGACTGGAGAACACTTATACCACAGAAGTCCACCCACTGGAGGGAAGGTTCTAAGCCCCAGGCCAGGCTTCCCAACCTGGGGGTCCAGCAACGGGAGGAGGAATTCCTAGAGAATCAGACTTTGAAGCCTAGAGGGAATTGATTGCAGGACTTCAACAGGACTGTGGGAAACAGAGACTCCACTCTTGGAGGGCACACACAAAGTAGTGTGTGCATCGGGATCCAGGGGAAGGGGCAATGACCCCAGGGGAGACTGAACCAGACCTAGCTGCTAGTGTTGAACAGTCTCCTGCAGAGGCGGGGGGTGGCTGTGGCTCACCATGAGGGCAAGGACACTGGCAGCAGAAGTTCTGGGAAGTACTCCTTGGCGTACTTCCCAGAGTCTGCCATTAGTCCCAACAAAGAGCCCAGGTAGGCCCCAGTGTTGGGTTGCCTCAGGCCAAACAACCAACAGGGAGGGAACCCAGCCCCACCCATCAACAGTCAAGGGGATTAAAGTTTTACTGAGCTCTGCCCACCAGAGCAACAGTCAGCTCTACCCACCACCAGTCCCTCCCATCAAGTCTCTTAGATAGCCTCATCCACCAGAGGGCAGAGAGCAGAAGCAAGAAGAACTACAATCCTGCAGCCTGTGGAACAAAACTCACATTCACAGAAAGAGAGACAAGATGAAAAGGCAGAGGGCTATGTACCAGATGAAGGAACAAGATAAAACCCCAGAAAAACAACTAAATGAAGTGGAGATAGGCAGAAAAAGAATTCAGAATAATGATAGTGAAGATGATCCAGGACCTCGGAAAAAGAATGGAGACAAAGATTGAGAAGATACAAGAAATGCATAACAAAGACCTAGAAGAATTAAAGAACAAACAGAGATGAACAACACAATAAATGAAATGAAAACTACACTATAAGGAATCAATAGCAGAATAACTGAGGCAGAAGAACGGATAAGTGACCCGGAAGACAGAATGGTGGAATTCACTGCTGCGGAACAGAATAAAGAAAGAAGAATGAAAAGAAAAGAAGACACCCTAAGAGACCTCTGGGACAACATTAAAAGCAACAACATTTGCATTATAGGGGTCCCCAGAAGGAGAAGAGACAGAGAAAGAACCAGAGAAAATATTTGAAGAGATGATAGTCGAAAACTTCCCTAACATGGGAAAGGAAATAGCCACCCAAGTCCAGGAAGTGCAGCGAGTCCCATATAGGATAAACCCAAGGAGAAGCATGCCGAGACACATAGTAATCAAATTGGCAAAAATTAAAGGCAAAGAAAAATTACTGACAGCAGTAAGGGAAAAACGAAAAATAACATACAAGGGAACTCCCAGAAGGTTAACAGCTGATTTCTCAGCAGAAACTCTACAAGCCAGAAGGGAGTGGCATGATATACTTAAAAGTGATGAAAGGGAAGAACCTACAACCAAGATTACTCTACACAGCCAGGATCTCATTCAGATTCGACGGAGAAATCAAAAGCTTTACAGACAAGCAAAAGCTAAGAGACTCCAGCACCACCAAACCAGTTCTGCAACAAATGCGAAACGAACTTCTCTAAGTGGGAAACACAAGAGAAGGAAAGGATCTATAAAAACAAACCCAAAACAATTTAAAAAATGGTCATAGGAACATATATATTGATAATTACCTTAAACATGAATGGACTAAATGCTCAAACCAAAAGACACAGGCTTGCTGATTGGATACAAAAAGAAGACCCATCTGCATGCTGTCTACAAGAGACCCCCTTCAGACCTAGGGACACATACAGACTGAAAGTGAGGGGATGGAAAAAGATATTCCATGCCAATGGAAATCAAAAGAAAGCTGGAGTAGCTATACTCATATCAGATAGACTTTAAAATAAAGAATGTTACAAGAGACAAGGAAGGACACTACATAATGATCAAGGGATCAATCCAAGAAGAAGATATAACAATTATAAATATATATGCACCCAACATAGGAGCACTTCAATACATAAGGCAACTGCTAACAACTATAAAAGAGGATATCGACATCAACACAATAATAGTGGGGGACTTTAACACGTCACTTACACCAATGGACAGATCATCCAAAATGAAAATAAATAAGGAAACAGAAGCTTTAAATGACACAATAGACTAGATGGATTTAATTGATATTTATAGGACATTCCATCCAAAAACAGCAGGTTACACTTTCTTCTCAAGCGCACACAGAACATTCTCCAGCATAGATCACATCTTGGGTCACAAATCAAGCCTCAGTAAATTTAAGAAGATTGAAATCATATCAAGCATCTTTTCTGACCACAACGCTATGAGAGTAGAAATGATAAACAGGGAAAAAAAGTAAAAAACACAAACACATGGAGGCTAAGCAATACGTTACTAAATAACCAAAAGATCACTGAAGAAATCAAAGATGAAATAAAAAAATACCTAGAGATAAGTGACAAGGAAAACACAACGATCCAAAACCTATGGGATGAAGCAAAAGCAGTTCTAAGAGGGAAGTTTATAGCTATAAAAGCCTACCTCAAGAAACAAGAAAGATCTCAAATAAACAATCTAATGTTACACCTAAAGGAACTAGAGAAAAAAGAACAAACAAAACCCAAAGTTAGCAAAAGGAAAGGAATCGTAAAGATCATAGCACAAATAAATGAAATAGAAACAAAGAAAACAATAGCAAAGATCAATAAAACTAAAATCTGGTTCTTTGAGAAGATAAACAAAATTGATAACCATTAGCCAGACTCATCAAGAAGAAGAGGGAGAGGACTCAAATCAATAAAATTCAAAATGAAAAAGGAGAGGTTACAACAGACACCGCAGAAATGCAAAGCATCCTAAGAGACTACTACAAGCAACTCTATGCCAATAAAATGGACAACCTGGAAGAAATGGACAAATTCTTAGAAAGGTATAACCTTCCAAGACTGAACCAGGAAGAAATAGAAAATATGAACAGACCAATCACAAGTAATGAAATTGAAACTGTTAATAAAAATCTTCCAACAAACAAAAGTCCAGGACCAGATGGCTTCACAGGTGAATTCTATCAAATATTTAGAGAAGAGCTAACACCCATCCTTCTCAAACTCTTCCAAAAATTTGCAGAGGAAGGAACACTCCCAAACTCATTCTATGAGTCCACCATCACCCTAATACCAAAACCAGACAAAAATACTACAAAAAAAGAAAATTACAGACCAATATCACCGATGACTATAGATGCAAAATCCTCAACAAAATACTAGCACACAGAGTCCAACAACACATTAAAAGGATCACACACCATGATCAAGTGGGATTTATCCCAGGGATGCAAGGATTCTTCAATATATGCAAATCAATCAATGTGATACACCATATTAACAAACTGAAGAATAAAAACCATATGATCATCTCAGTAGATGCAGAAAAAGCTTTAGACAAAATTCAACAGCGATTTATGATAAAAACTCTCCAGAAAGTGGGCATAGAGGGAACCTACCTCAACATAATGAAGGCCACATATGACAATCCCACAGCAAACATCATTCTCAATGGTGAAAAGCTGAAAGCATATCCTCTAAGATCAGGAACAAGACAAGGATGTCCACTCTCACCACTATTATTCAACATAGTTTTGGAAGTCCTAGCCATGGCAATCAGAGAAGAAAAAGAAATAAAAGGAATACAAATTGGAAAAGAAGAAGTAAAACTGTCACTGTTTGCAGATGTCATGATACTATACATAGAGAACCCTAAAGATGCCACCAGAAAACTACTAGAGCTAATCAATGAACTTGGTAAAGTTGCAGGATACAAAATTAATGCACAGAAATCTCTTGCATTCCTATACACTAATGATGAAAAATCTGAAAGAGAAATTAAGGAAACAGTCCCATTTACTATCGTAACAAAAAGAATAAAATATCTAGGAATAAACCTACCTAGGGAAACAAAAGACCTGTATGCAGAAAACTATAAGACACTGATGAAGGAAATTAAAGATGATACCAACAGATGGAGAGATATACCATGTTCTTGGATTGGAAGAATCAATATTGTGAAAATGACTCTACTACCCAAAGCAATCTACAGATTCAGTGCAATCCCTATCAAACTACCACTGACATTTTTCACAGAACTAGAAC
>NW_021698412.1:0-1058 GCF_005190385.1 Monodon monoceros
CCATGCAGTATGACTTCAAAGAGTCTGCGTTTGCTCACCGAACCTCACCAATGCCATCAGCCCGAAGTGTCCAGCCTTATGTCTCACCCACCTCTGGGTGTAGATGTGGTAAATCCAGGTTGCATCACAAGCCCTGAATGAATTATTGAAGGATTGTTCTCTATTTCACTGTCATTGTGTTTTGTTTTTGAAATTTAGTTTGATAATGGGATTTATCGGATTCTCCCTGTTGCGTTTAGGCCGCTGTACACACGCTTGATTTCCTTATGGAGACATATAAATCCATGGGATTTAAGATTCTTAATTGTCACGTATATTCCCAGGCGTTCAAAATGGGGTGTTGAGTCCATTTCGTTGAGCAAGGCGTAGGTCTTTTCTATTATATATTTGGCTTCTGGAACGGTATCTGTGCTAATTTCAATCTCTGATTTTATGCAGCACCCCAACTCACCTTTCCCCATAAGCAAGCATAAGTTGGTTTTCTAAATTTGAGACCCTGTTCTGTTTTGTAATTCAGTTCATGTGTAGCCAAGGTTACATTCCGTGTATTAGTGATATCTTATGATGTTTCTTTTTCTGTGTGACTTATTTCTCGTAAAATCATCGAACCTGAATCCACTCATTATGCCGCTACGGGCCTGATGACGTAGATTTCATTGCTGAGTGATATTCCATTGTACGTACGTACCACAACTTCTTTTTCCATTTTTTGCTTTCAAGGATATTTAACTTGTACCGTAGACGAGGTTCTTGTAAACAGAGACGTCCTAAACTTTTGGGTGGCTGTGTGTTTTTGATTTTAATTTCCCTAAGCTATAGGACCATAAGTGCAAGTGCCATAGGCTGTGTTGCTTTGTTTCCTACGGGTTTCAGGAAATAACATACACTTCTCCAGAGTGGCTGTTGGCAATTTCCATCCCGCCCATCAGCATAACAAGGCTCCCTGTTCTCCATGACCTGTCCTGCCTTTCTGGATTTTACACTTTTTTCAGATGGCCCTTTTGACCGGGGGCAGTGAGACTTTATTGTAGTGCAGATTTCCTTTACAGGCTTGCTTG
>NW_021698413.1:0-1326 GCF_005190385.1 Monodon monoceros
GAAGTGTGAGGAATCCAGCCAGGATCAGACTCTCACCAGAGGGCCCCCATCACCAAGGGGATGGGAACGAGGCAGGAGTGTCCTCACACCAGTGGGGCCACATCAATAAAGGTGAGGAAACCGGCACAGGTGGCCTCAAACCAGAGGACCTACATCACAAAGGGGCTGGGAGTGAGTTAGGAAGGAGGAGCGTGAAAACACAGGACCCAAAGAATAGAAAAGGTAAGGAATCCAGCAGTAGGAACCTCCCAGCAGGCGGCTCAGAGCACAGAGTCTATGGGATCTAGGCCTGAGTGAACTAACACCAGAGAGCCAACATCATGAAACGGTGAACAACACAGGTGTTGGGACCTTAGAGCAAAAGGCCCACATGCCCATGGGGATGGGAACCTGGCAGGAGTGCCCTTGCACCACTTAGCACGTATCAGAAAATGTGGGAACCCAGCAGTTAGGGCCTGATGCCAGAGGGCCTCATCACCGAGGGGAGGAGGCTCCCAGCAGGCTCCAACTGCCACCAGAGGGCCGACGTCGCCAAGGCGGGGTGTGCCAGCCAGGCAAGAATGACCTCAGAGAAGAGGGCCCACCTCACAGAAGTGTGAGGAACCCAACCAGGATCAGACTCTCGCCGGAGGGACCACATCACCAAGGGGATGGGAACCAGGCAGGAGTGTCCTCACAACAGTGGGGCCACATCATCAAAAGATGAGGAACCCATCACATGTGGCCTCAAACCAGAGGACACACATCACCAAGGGGCTGGGAGTGAGGCAGGTGTCTGGAGGGGCACATTTAACTCTAATTTCCCACCAGGAAGAGGAATTAACCAAAGGCTCAGAATGCCGTGCCACACCCTGATTACGGCCTTAAGCAAACCTGCGGTTTTGTGGCCAGCTTTCAAGGAAGCGAGTTAAGAAAGGAAATCACGGGCGCTGTAATTCACAAACCTGCAGAGTTATAAATGACAGCTATTGGCAAAAATATATTGAAGTAAGTCTGCAAAGAGGACTTGAAAACGAGGCAGAATTGCAGGAATCATATATCAGGAGGTAGATTGGAATTGCGTTTAAAGCATGTGAAAAGCGGCAGATCTTTGACAGTGATGCACTTGGACAAAAAGTGCGTATACATTTTTTCCTGAATATATTCAGAAAAAACGCATATGCCCTTTTTGGCCAACCAAGCACTCCAGCAATGGAAATCCGCACTACAATGAAGTCTCATTTCCCATTCGTCAAAAGGGCCATCTGAAAAAAGTGTAAAAACCAGAAACACAGGACAGGCCATGGAGAACAGGGAGCCTTGTTATGCTGATGGGCGGGATGTAAA
>NW_021698414.1:0-1389 GCF_005190385.1 Monodon monoceros
GGGCCTGATGCCAGAGGGCCTCATCACCGAGGGGAGGAGGCTCCCAGAAGGCTCCAACTGCCACCAGAGGGCCGACGTCACCAAGGCGGGGTGTGCCAGCCAGGCAAGAATTACCTCAGAGAAGAGGGCCCACCTCACAGAAGTGTGAGGAACCCAAGCAGGATCAGACTCTCGCCGGAGGGACCACATCACCAAGGGGATGGGAAGCAGGCAGGAGTGTCCTCACACCGGTGGGGCCACATCATCAAAAGATGAGGAACCCATCACATGTGGCCTCAAACCAGAGGACACACATCACCAAGGGGCTGGGAGTGAGGCAGGTGTCTGGAGGGGCACATTTAACTCTAATTTCCCACCAGGAAGAGGAATTAACCAAAGGCTCAGAGTGCCGTGCCACACCCTGATTACGGCCTTAAGCAAACCTGCGGTTTTGTGGCCAGCTTTCAAGGAAGCGAGTTAAGAAAGGAAATCACGGGCGCTGCAATTCACAAACCTGCAGAGTTATAAATGACAGCTATTGGCATAAATATATTGAAGTAAGTCTGCAAAGAGGACTTGAAAACGAGGCAGAATTGCAGGAATCATATATCAGGAGGTAGATTGGAATTGCGTTTAAAGCATGTGAAAAGCGGCAGATCTTTGACAGTGATGCACTTGGACAAAAAGTGCGCATACATTTTTTCCTGAATATATTCAGAAAAAACGCATATGCCCTTTCTGGCCAACCAAGCACTCCAGCAATGGAAATCCGCACTACAATGAAGTCTCATTTCCCATTCGTCAAAAGGGCCATCTGAAAAAAGTGTAAAAACCAGAAACACAGGACAGGCCATGGAGAACAGGGAGCCTTGTTATGCTGATGGGCGGGATGTAAACTGTCAACAGACACTCTGGAGATGTTTATGGTGTATCCTGAAACATCTGAAAAACAAAGCTACACAGCCTAGGGCACTTCCACTTTTGGCCCTATAGCTTAGGAAATTTAAAATCAACAAGACACAGCCAACACAAAATTTAGGGCTGCTGTGTTTACAAGAACCTCGAGTACAGTACAAATTAAATATCCCAGAAAGAAAAAAATGGATAAAGAACTTGTGCTACCTACGTACAACGGAATATCACTCAGCAATGAAATCAATGTCATCAGGCCTGTAGCAGCAAATTGAGTGGATTTAGGTATGATGATTCTAAGAGAAATATGTCACACAGAAAGATAATTATCATAAGATATCACTAATAGAGGGAGTGTAAACTTGGCTACACATAAACTAAATTACAAAACCGAACAGAGTCTCACATTTAGATAAAAATCTTATGCTTGCTTAAGGGGAAAGTTGAGTTAGGGTGCTGTATAAAACCAGAGATTGAAATTAGCACACATACCGTTCC
>NW_021698415.1:0-1535 GCF_005190385.1 Monodon monoceros
TTACGGCGTTCCTTGGTTGAGGCAGTTCGCATGATGCCGAACACAGTACTTTGAGAAGTTGAGTCAGGGAAGGAAACACAGGGTAACCTGTGTCTCTATGGCCTTGGTAGAAACCACAGGGGTGTATGCTGAGTGTGCCCATGGAAAAGGGGGCCTGCTGGAACTAGCCTTGCTTTCCCATTTTGAAGGCAGCATTCACGCTGCGTTGAAGGCGCCTGTCATTCTCTGTTCTTGACAGGCCTGTAAACCCTGTAAGAATGCTTCTGGGGAGAAAATGAGTTTGCTCTGTCTAAACCAGGTGTCTCCATCGCCGCGGTGGTGGTCAGCCTGACAAGCTCTAGAGCTAAAGGGAATCTCAACGTGAAAACTTGCCTCCAGGTTAGGCCCTTAGTAGCCGTGCAGAAAGGGAGGCATGCAGCTGTTTCCATGAGTTCTTAGTCGCTTATATGCTTTATTTTAAAGGAAGTACACGTCTGAGGACTCCTAGGCCTCTCGGGTAGGCCTCGTTTTCCCTCCAAGTTCACTGAGTACCTCCAGACCCCTGTGGGCCGGCTGAGCAACTTCGAGGCCCATTGGTGGATCACTCGGAGGCCCTCTGTGTGTGCCCACTGATGGGCAACACACTGTACGATCCTTGAGGAGAGCTACATTTCCAGAGTCCTCCAACGGCCTCAAAACAACATTGCTGGTGAGTCCGAAGTGCCCAGGAAGATTTTGTCATGGCCCTTGTGTGAGCTGCCATGAGAGAGCACTGTGTTTGGAATACTTCGAGGCCCTCGTACTTGAAGTCACTCTGCTCGAGGAGAAAGTCAGCATCTTACCATGCTATGTCGCTACCGGCACACCCAGCATGAACACATGCCTGGAAGTAAGGCTCTGATTTGCCGTGCAGAAGGAGAGGCCTGCAGCAGTTTCCATGAGGCGGTGGCCTCTGCTCTGCGTTCCTTGAACGGAAGCACAGTTTTCCGGACACCTAGGAGGCTAGCCTGGGCACCCTGTTCCCGGCAGGAACACTTGAGTACCCCCAGGTGCACCTGGGTCAGCTAAGCAATGTCCAGACCGGTAGCCCGTTAGAGCCCCTCTGTGCCTGCCGGGTGGAGGGAAAAGCACCGCCCTTTCTTTTGGAGCAGCTGAATTTCCTCAGCCCTCGCACACGTTTACCAACACCGTTCTGGCACGTCCCAAACGGCGTGGAATTCTTACGCGTTGCCCTAGGCGGAGCTGCACTCAGAGTAACCCTCGTCTTCGCATTCCATCTAAGACGTCCTGCCTGAAATCACCGTGCCTCCTGGAGGAAGTCGGCTTGCGTTCTTACTGTAGTTTAAGTGCTCTTCTTCCTGTGGCACTGCAGGCTTTTGAATAGCCTCAGGCGCAGAGGAGCAGTTATGGCGTTCCTTGGTTGAGGCAGTTCGCATGATGCCGAACACAGTACTTTGAGAAGTTGAGCCAGGGAAGGAAACACAGGGTAACCTGTGTCTCTATGTACTTGGTAGAAACCACAGGGGTGTATGCTGAGTGTGCCCATGCAAAAGGGG
>NW_021698416.1:0-6561 GCF_005190385.1 Monodon monoceros
CATATGTGATTGAAGCACATTAATACATTGACACAGATGGCAGTTAATTTTTGTCTTTTGATACCTGTGAGTGCATCTTTCATTTTGTTGAAAGAATATGACCAGTTGTCAGTTTGGGATTCTACCATTTAGTAAAGATAGTCCAGTTAATTTTAGAAATAAGAGATTTAATATACAATACATAATAATACTTTTATGTATTTTTAGTTACTGAAAACACTGATTGTGATGCTGTGCAGAAACTATGCCATTATAGTCTTCAAGATTTAAATGAATCAAGTGTCTATTAGCCGCTGTAGTATATAAACTGATAAAAATTACTACATCAGCAACTTGTAAATACAATATTTCAACTAATGTCTTAACAAGTTTACAGTGGTTATAATTACTGTATTTAGGCCTAAACAATTTAATAATTTGACATGAAGCCTTTTTAGTAGTTTGCTGGTGCAGATCAGGGATAGGTAAACTATGGCTGGTGAGCCAGATCCAGCCTGCCGCCTGATTTTGTAAAGAAAGTATTTTTGGAACATAGTTGCACCCATTGTTGACATGGTAGCTATGGCTACTTTCAGCCTACACCAGTGGGATTGAGTAGTTGCAACAGAAACTGTATAGCCCACAAAGCTGGAAACGTTTAAATTTAGATTTTAAAAATTGAAGAATTCTTTGAGCCTCTACAGGGCAAGTCCACTGACCCCTGGAGGAGAAAAGAGTCAAGAACTTGGGTGCCGAAGCCAAATGGCCTAGGTTCAAATTCCCTTTCTCCCTTTTCATAGCTAGTGATCATGGACAAATCACTTAACCTCTATGCCTCATTTAGGTTTAAATGAACTCATTTGTATAAATAGTGCTTGGCATATACTAAGCACTGTGTAAGTGATTGCTGTTATTTCTGCTTGGAGCTCTTATAAGCTATTGTTAATAGGAAAATGACACTAATGATTTTCCTTTTAGAGTGTCAAAGGCACTTTGAGTCTTTTATTTTTTCAAGAATGTAACAAGACTTTTCTCATTTAAAGTCAGTGTTCCCTGTTACCAGAATTTATTTTATGAATATAAAGAATTGAATGTCTTTAAGACAAGACTTGTGGTTAAATGTCAAACCATTATTTTCCCAAGGCACATCAAACTGGCTGTGCATAGTCCAGGCCTCTGAAGTTTGTGTGCATACCCTAGGTAGCATGTGAGATCCATTTTGTGAATATAGTTTTTTAAATAATGCCTGGGAATTCCCTGACTGTCCAGCAGTTAACACTCTGCCCTCCCAATGCAGGGGACGTTGGTTCAATCCCTGCTCAAGGAACTAGATCCCACATGCAATAAGTAAAAGATCCAGCAGGCCGCAGCTAAAAGCCCGGCACAGCCAAACAAACAAACAAATAAATATTTTTTCAAAATAAATAAAATAAAATAATGCCTTAGGTGTTAGGGCAAGAAAATATTAGAACCTATTTAGCTTTGTATCATGAAAAACTATCCGTGTAGTTTATAATGTACGTAAGTTAAATGTATAGAACTTTGTGTATATAATTTGTTAAAAAATAAGATGTATATTAAAAAGTTTTCTTATGGGTTGCTGAGTAAGGTGTTTGGAGACCTTTGGAGGACAGAATGATGAAATTTAGAGCCTCAGCAATGATAGAATTTAGAAGCAATTCCCTGACTTAGAAGGTAAGGAAAATAATTCTTAGACTGTAATTGAGTTGTCCAACTTTACATAACTGTCCAAAAACAGGTCATCCAGTGGCTGGAATCTAATCACTGACCGACTAGAATGTGGGTCACTGGACTCGTAAAGCAGAACTGACTGTTTAATTTCTCAGCTTGATTCTCCTGGCACATATGCTTGATACGTGTGTGTGTAAACCTCTGACATAATAAGCCATACTCACTAGGCACACCCTGTTTCCTTATTGAAGCATCTTAATTTTGTCCCATTAAATCTTTGAAGTACCAGACTATCAGAAGGCATGAAGAAACCTGGGCTGAGAGGCTTCGTTCCAGGAGACCTGATCCTGACTGTATGCCTGGTTGGAGGCGCATCCCTCTTAACTGCAACAAGCTCATTGGTGACCTGGTTTCGTCCTTTTGCAGAACCTCTTAGTGAGGATTTATGGCTTGGAGGTAAATTCTAAAATTGAACTTTTAATATAATATATGCTTAGCTTTTGGCGTGATACTGTTGTGATAGGATTTTTTTCAAAGCCTCATTTTTCTGATAGCTTTTATGTTGCTTTTAAACTTTCTCTAAGAGTTGCATGTATTCTTTACAGAAAATACACAGTAACAAGAGAACAATTACCTATAAGCTTAATATCCAGACATAAGCACTGTTCATTTTGGTGTATATATTTTCAGTCCTTTTTTTTATATATAAATATATTTATACACTTAGGGATTACTAAACTAGAATTGTAGTATACTTGCTATTTCATCTTCCTGCTTTTTTCACTTAATGAGGTATCATGTAATATTCCATCATATTGATGGCCCATAGTTTAATCAATTCTTTGTAATTATATTTAGACAGTTTGCTTTTCCCTGTCACAAGCAATGTGAATACGTTGTATATACACCTCTGTGTCCATCGGGCTTACTTGTGTAGAATAAGGTACTACAAGTGGAATGACAATCTCTGACATATTTTTAACACTTTTGATACACATTGCAGAATCACCAGCCAGAAAGGCTATGCCAATTTGTAGTCCACCCCAAGAGTGGATGTGAAAGACTGACTCTCACAAACACTGGCGGGTTGCACTTTTAAAAAACTGAAAGACTACAAAAATGAGTACCTCTCCCTTTTTTATGCAAGTGGGATTACTCCAAATTTTATACCTTTTTTCACTTAATTTAGTATGACCATCTTAGCAAGTCAGTAAATTTGCATCTACTGCATCATTTTTTGTCACTGTTCAGTGTTCCGTTATATGAATATGCCACGGTACACATAGCTTATCCAATCTTGTATAAAAGGTATGTCCAGTTTTTCAGTTACAAAAAGTACTCTGATATATATCCTTACCTATATCTCTATTTCTTTTGGTTAAATTCTCAGAAAGAGAGTTGTTGCATCAAAAGGGTATAGACATTTTGAAGACTTTTTTTACAGAATCTTGGCTTAATCTGATAGGAGAATAACCACATTTTGTTTTATTTTGTATTCACTCGAATTACTGGTGAGGTTTACTGGTTGTTTGTATTCATTTGGCTAGTTGGTTAATGACACCGCGTGTCCATTCTTCTGTAGTGAGAGTTTATAAGGGCTGTATCATATCCTGTCAAATCCATATGCCTGACTTGCTATTTCTGTATGTCATGGGGTGTTGAAAGACTCCAGTTATTTTAATGTGATGGTCCACTCAACACTTAAATAAATGACTCATGATAGTTTCCTTTCATGTAATAGTTTTTAATACCTGTGCTTTTGTGATGATCCCTTTTGTTTGACTGAGCAGGTTGTTCAGCCCCAGAACTACTAGAAGTCATGATCATTTGTTCTGGTTTTTGTCTGAAGTTTTACCGCGAGAGTTCTTGGCCGTCATACTTTCATGATAGGTTCTTAGTATGTATTCTCTATTCACACATTGTTTGAATTTGTTATTATCTGTATCCTAGAAAACGGTACTTTTGGGCTTCCCTGGTGGCGCAGTGGTTGAGAGTCCACCTGCCGATGCAGGGGACACGGATTCGTGCCCCGGTCCAGGAAGATCCCACATGCCGCGGAGCGGCTGTGCCCATGAGCCATGGCCGCTGAGCCTGCGCGTCTGGAGCCTGTTGCTCCGCAACGGAAGAGGCCACAACAGTGTCAGGCTGGCGTACTGCAAAATAACAAATCATAAAATGCGCTGATACAATCATGTCTCACTTTTGTTTGGATCAGTCAGCAAACGCTTTTTCGAAACCCCAAATTCTCCACACCTCCTACCTTTCGCTCCGCCCTAGTCTCGAACCGCCCGCCACTGTTCCTCAGGCTGGATCCCCATGGGAGGACCCTTGGGCTGCATGCTCATGCACGGGGCATGCACTGACGTCCTCGAGCCCCGCCCCCACGGGACCGCCCGGAAGTTGCAACTGCAGCACCACGTCTCGCGGGTGTTGAGGCCGGCGCCAACAGCCGGCGTTTCGGGGTCGCGGGAACGCGGCGTGGAGGGCTCAGTGAAGCCGGGGCCCATGGCCCTGTGTCATCTGCCTGCGACGCGGGTTCTGCCAACGCTGCGGCGCCGCAGCCACCGGGCTGTGTGCGCCCGAGGGGCCTGGAGGCAAGCAGGGACCGCCAGGCGGCTGTGGGCATCGTGTCCACAGCCAGCGTCCCCGAGGCCACGCCCCGGCCATGATGACTTGGTGAAGCTGCGCCGCGACAGCGTGGCCGACTTCTGGTGCTGTGATGACCTGTGTGCAGTGCAGGACTCGCTGCCTCTGCCCGCCGTTCGCGCTTCCCTGCAGGAGGTCCTGCTGGACTTCTAGGCCGACCGCCTCCATGGGGTGGTCTGGACGCCGCTCTTGAGCACCCTCTGCCCGTGATGTGTATCGAGAATTTCTTCCGGCCGTGGCTTGGTGAGACAGGTTTGTAGTTCCCGCTTCCAGGGGCCCTCATGTGGGTGCTGAGAAACGGGGTTTTAGATGGTGCAAGGTGGAGGGTTGGCACTAGAGCCGATGCCCAGTGCCCGGGTGTGCGTGCACTAGACGGGGCGTGTGGTTTAGGACCGCTGCCAGCGCGGTGACCCCAGCCGAGTGCCTTAAGGCTTCTAGGTCTCAGTGTTCTCATCTGTAGCATGGGCTTAACAGGACTCACTCTCTGTGGAGGTTACAAGGTCTCACTCTGTTAATGCTTCTAGACTCTACAATGTAGAACACTTAGCACAGTTTGGAGCGTCCTTAATGGTTGCACAGATATTACCTGGTGTGTTGAATGACTTTGCCTGGTACAGACCAAAGCGGTTAGGAAATTGATATATCCCAGCTTCATTTCCTTTCCATTCAAACAGGGCTCAGGAAAAAAACATTTTTTTTCAATAGTATCCTATAGTGGAAAGAGCAACAGTGTGAAGGCAGCTTAGGGTTTGAATTCCAGGGCTTATGCTCTCTGTGGCCTGGGCAGGCTTCTTTTGCACTACAATCCCCACACTTGTAAAATGACATTTAAAACCACTCTTTCTGTTGGTTCTTAGAATTAATTAAGCAGGTTATGTGTGTAAAGTATCCTGGCACTTGAATGAGTTGTCAGAACCAAGGGCTGCTGGAGACGATGCTTCTGCCCTAGGTAGGCTCCCCTTCTACTGGGTGGAAAGTAAACAGAAGCACATTAGTCAGTGCTCTGGAAGAAGTGAGTTCTGGTGCTACAGAGCACAGAATCTCTTTTTTCTTTAATTTAATTTTCATTTTATATTGAAGTATAGTTGATTTACAATATTGTGTTAGTTTCAGGTGTACAGCAAAGTGATTCAGTTATACATATATCCATTCCTTTTCAGCTAAGTGGGCTAGTTCTGAGAGAGAGATACTTAACTATGTTAAGAAAGGTAAGCCTTCATTGTGTCCTGCCAACCTTTTATAGTTGCTTTTGGGGCAAACTAAACCAATAAAATTTTAAACTGTTCCTCCCCATTAAAGGGATTGAATACTTGGCCACTTTGGTGCACCTGTGTCTTGCGAATTGTCCAGCTGGAGATGGAGATTTAGAAAGTGAGTTTCAGTCTTGCTTAGTTCTCTTCCCATCGGACTGGTCTCGTGATTTCCTACACACCATGTCTGTCTACATTTTCCTGTCTACCTTTTCTTGGTGGTGTTCATGCATGGATTGTCTCCTGTACCTGCTCAAACCTTGGTACATTCTCATTTGTACCATGGAACTTTGTCATGCTGGATACTGTCAGAATTAATCTTACTTAAGTTTGTGTTACGCCACAAACCACACGTTTTCTATATTTTCTGTTTTTTGTGTGTGTTTATATTTTTATGGTTTCTCTTCAAGAAATAGTATAGGAAGGGAAATTGCAGGATGTAAAGAGCAAAAAAGTCATCATTCTCTTTAAATTGTTAGAACGTATACCTGCAGTCATAATTATAATGCACTGTGGTATGTGTTCAAATAGGAAATATATGTAACGTCCCGTAGGAGCAGCAAATTCAGTGGTGGTGAGGGTGTGTCATGGAAGTAATCACAAAGCAGATGACTCTTCATTGGGGTCCTGAAACGTTAGCGTGCGTACCCTATGTCCAGTAGTGGTCTGGAGGGGTCAGGAAGCCTGCCTTTCAGTTTGAGGGAACAGAGGGTTTGAGGTTCTCTCTATTCTATTGCTCTAGTATACTGCATAGCAGCTAATAAAATACTGGGTTTATAGTTGACATTTACATCGCTGATTGATCATCAAGATTGGCATGTATCATTGGATCTGAAAATCGGAAGAGTCTTATGCTTTTTAGGTTTTTCTTCTTTTTCCTTTGTCTCAAAAGTATGTCGTACTTTACTGAGTGGTTGGCAATAAGGTTTGCAGTATTCAGTGTATTCAGTTTTAGTACCTAAATAGAATTAAAGTGTTGCTGTAAACTGGAATA
>NW_021698417.1:0-1415 GCF_005190385.1 Monodon monoceros
GCATTTCCTGAACTTGGATCTTGCTGGAATGCACTCCGTCACCTCGATCTCGAGGGCATCAGGGAACAAAATGGCCTTTATATATCTCTTCCCAGAGAGCGCACAGTCAGACGCTACCATAGGGACTTTCACAGTTGCTTCTAACCCAGACCCTCTTACTCTGGTCAACTTCAGCCTCATGTCAATTCAGGGCTGGAATACAAGTGCTTCTATCTCTCCCATTTGAAAAAGCAGAATCTGTTCTGGGATTTAAAATTAGGGTGAAAAAAACCAGAGTGAATGTTGACTGTTTCAGGACGACCAGGGTGGCTGCTGTGAGGGTAGGCCTAGAAATCTTATCATTTTGTCCCCAGGAATCCTGAGACCTTCTCTGCTTCAGGAGTTGAAGGCTGATTCTAAGAAAAGAAAGCACTTCACAACCAGGACTGAAGCTTCACAGTATTGGTAGAAGCCCTCTTCTTAAGGGATGATTTTTTTTTTTAACTCCACCAAACTGTCAAAGGCAGAGAGGGTGGGACACACAGGGTGGGCATGTACAATGCTGTCTCCAAATCTTTTAACTCCTTGCTGGAGGGAATACTGGGTTAACCCAGGCCAGTGATGGCCTAGGAAGCAGGGGGCCCAGGAAAGCCCCAAGCTCCCCCAAATACCTCCCTACATCTTCCACAAATTGTTGAGGCATTTGGGTTAACAAGCTCTTCTTTTAAAATGCACATGTTCCCGGGAGGATTAAGCCTCATTCATACCTCGGTGTGAATTAGTTTAATTAGATAATCAGATCTAATTAATTGAGGGCTCAGGGAAAGAGAGTTTTGATTGAGGTGGGCCGAAGGGAGGAAACCTTTGGAAGGGACTCAGGGTGGAGGTCTCCGAAGAAGTAGGAGGTGACAGGAGGACGGCAGGTTCTGGGGTGATGGAGTCCAGAAGGGGAGGTGCAAGGCTGCCAAAGGCAAACTTTGGCTACTCTTCCACTTTGCCCAGGGTCTTAGGACACCAGAAACATCACTGCACATCACCACCCTTCTTGCCCCTTGGTTAATAAAATCATCAGGATGCCTTTGAAGGCTGCAAACCTTTCCCCAGTTGGAACTCACTGGGTCTGGCCAACTTTTGTATCTCAAGAAAGGAAGAAAGAGTAGGACGAAGAGAAAGAGGAAGAGGGATGTGTCCTTCCACCCACTTCACTCTAAGTGGGTCCCAAACTCTGGTCTCCAAACATCCTTGGATGGAAGAGACCTTCCACCCACTCAGGTCGTGTCTATACATAGGAATCCAACGTTTGATGGGAAATGATCGTAACATTTGGCAGTCTTGGACACAGCGGGCCAGTGGTCAGTAATATGGCCGGTTCGGGGTTGGATTCCCAGAGCATTTCCTGAACTTGGATCTTGCTGGAATGCACTCCGTCACCTCGA
>NW_021698418.1:0-2388 GCF_005190385.1 Monodon monoceros
TTTAATAGTTGAATTTTACATATTGTACAATGTTGGAAGTAAGGGCAATAGGGTTTTGGTGAGTAGGTGGACCTTCCACATGCCCTTCAAATCTGCTGACCTGGGTGCCTCTGAAATACACTCTGTGTCGTAAAGGGGGTAGGCAGACAATGGGGTACTTTATGGGAAGTGAAGATCCCCTGGGATCATAAAATCTCACCCCAACACGGAATCAATGCTTGCGTCTAGACAAGAGTCATGGGTTATAAGGTTGGACCTAGTAGAGGAAGAGTGAGGCATGATCCCAGCCCAACACAGCTGATTTCCTGGGAGATGTGCCATCTCGTGACACACGCCAGTGTGTGCCCAAAAGGACGAGTCCCTAAACCCGGGCTGGACACTGCCTAAGGGCCCATCAAGGCCCAAGGCAGTGAGCACTGCTGCTACTCAGAGGGGAGAATGGGGGCCCTGCAGTGTCTGCAGGGTCCACAGGGCAAACCCACAGGGAACAGGGATTCCTCAAGTCCCACTTCCTCTGAGAAGCCTGATCCAGCGACCTCTGCCCTCTCGGCTCCCTTCCGAAAACGCCTGCAGCTGTGCTCAGGAGGCTACAGGGGCTGGTCATCTCCTGCTGCAGGTGTACAGGCAGCCCCGGCATACTCCACTGCCCCTCCGAGGCCATTTCCAAATAGACGCCGGCCGCAGGAGGGCAGAAGGAAGGCTTGCGGCCTAAGAGGCTCCATCTTCCAGCAGAACAGTATCTTAGAAGGTGCTGGGAGGCAAATGTGCTTTACTTTTGGGGGCCTGGTAGTTTTATGACGCGAGGACTGTGGTGAGCCCTTCCACGTAATTCCCCCCACCTAGGACGTATAGACTTTCTTATTCTATACCTAATTTATGTATTCAATCCCCCTCCCCTCCCCCATTCTAAAAGGATGACCTCTGCTTTTATGCCACAGCCTGGATACCACATGAGCTGGCAATGAAGGTGGGATTCTGTTAATGAGAAAGTTAGATTTTTTAAAAATCCTATATTTATTGATTACTCATTCTGTATCAATGACTGTGTGAAAAGTGCTTTACAGGTATGAACTCATTTAATCCTCTAGTCTAGACTAGCGTTTCCCAATAGAAACATAATTCAAACCACATATGTAATTTAAACTTTTCTGAGAGCCACATTAAAAAAGTAAAATGAAATGGGAGAAACTAAGGCTAAAGATATATTTTGTTTAACCCAATATATCCCATATATTATCATTTCCGTATGTAATCGATGTAAAATTATTAATGAGATATTTTGCATTCTTGTACTAAATCTTTGCACTCTGGGGTGTACTTTACACTGACAGCACATCGCAATTTCGACTAACACATTTCAAGTGCTCAGTGGTCCCCTGGGGTCGTGGCTGCCGTACTGGATGGTAACAGCTCCAGGCAACCCTCTGGGAGAGGTACTGTCAGTATCTGTATTTCCCTGAGGGAAACCCAAGGGACAGAAAAGCTATAGCTCAAGAGTAATCAAGCTGGGATTTGCACCCAGGCAGCCAGATACCAGAACTGCTACCTTTACTGACTAATTTGTTCTTATCTCTGTCGCTGAGCAAGCGCACTCTGGTATGTCAAGCGCTGCCCAGGACCAATTTCCTTGAGAAAACTGCTTTGGGTCAAAGGATTTGAGTTCCATTAAGAAATGTACTAGGATCCAAAAGATTAAAAACAAAAGCAAAGAAAAGCTTGAATTTTAATTAAAAAAAACCCCAAACAAACAGAAGTGTGCTATGTCTCTTACCTTTTTCAGTGCCTATTCATAAACAAATATGGTAAATTCTCCCTCTATTCTTCTGGACATTGGATGACATTTGGATTGATGGAAGTCACATTTCCCCTCTTCACACCTGCTCTATCAGTTCTCAGTCAGAGATTTTGATTTCACTAAAGAAATCAACAATTCTGGTGGAGACATCTAACTGATATCATAGTTGGGAGAGTTTTTAGACGATGGGGAGATCTATTCTCAGTTTTCACCCTATGAACACCTCCAAGGTCATCAACAGCCCAAGAGTCTACGCCAGTGAAGTTGCATCACCATCCATCACAGAAACTCTAGGAACATCCTCTACCCTGAACACAAGCCACTGGGTCAGCAGAACATTTCTGTAGCGGGTTCACACATACCAAACAAAGCCCAGGTTTCACCAACCCTCTGCAGGCATGCAAAGTTCCACAAGAGGATGACCGATCTCGCAGAGTCTTCTGTTAAAACTGCATGTCAGTGAAGTCCAGGAAGAACTGCGGCAGATGGACTTAATTCTTCACATGGTTTAGCCGAGCAGTGGGTCATGATTACAGGGGTCAAGCCAAGATGCCCAAGGACCTCAGTATTTGGCTAACAAGAATAAGAGTGCT
>NW_021698419.1:0-1758 GCF_005190385.1 Monodon monoceros
GGGTCCTTAGCCCCTGAATGGGAATATCTAAACCTGGGAGTCACCTAGCAAGGCAGGGTCCTGATGGACCGTAGTGACCATGATCCTGGAATTCTCACCCCTCTTCCTTCTTGACCCAGCACTGACTCATTTGCCTCAAAGGTCATGGGATTCCTCCTCTTCTAAGTCACATCAATGCTTAGTAACCACCCAGAAGAGCTTCTCTTTCCAGTGGGTACGTCCTGCCGTGGGGATGGAATAGAGGGGGAACACTCATCCCACATCACCCTTTGCTGGGACCCACAGCTTACAGTGCAACCAGGGCTTAGAACCTAGTTTCCAGAAACTCAAATGGAAGCCCCCACCGCAACATCATCAAAACCTGGCATACGTCATTTATTCAGCGAAACAAGTATCTAGCAAAGGCCAATGTTGATAAACTTGACAGTCTAGATGAAATGGGTAAATTCATTGGAAGATACACACTACTAAAGCCCACTAAAGATAAAAGTAAGTAAAATGAATAGCTGGATATCCATTAACAGAACTGAATCTGTAATTTAATAAATTACTCTCAGACTTCTCTTTTGAGCAAAAATGAAGCAGCAGGGATGGGATTTGCTCTTCTATCTTAAACAAGGACAACCCAGAAATGTGACATATAAAGGCAACAGTTTTCAGACATTTGACAATAAGCATCACAGGAGAGTAAACTTAGAGAGAGGGACCAAAGGAAGGGAGCCTTATGACAGTCCCATTTTACTGCCTGGAGATTTCTAGACTTGTCACAGGGAGGGGGAACCCAGACAGAGCCCAGTGGTCTCCCCGAGTCGAAGAGACAGGGTTGGAAGTTCAGTAAAACCAAGGTGGCTGGAGTTCCCAGGATTGAGTACTAGTTGAGGGCAGAGTTGCACAGAAGAGAGCTCCAGAGAGCTCCCACAGCAGGAGCCTACATCTGAGTACAGATCAGTGAATGCTTGTGAGGAAAATATCCAAGATCAAGGAAAGAACCACCCCAAAGGGGTAGATGGAACAATACCTCAGGTCACACAGGGCTGGGAATAGTTCCCACTATCCAGAGTGAAAAATCCTCACTGTACAGGGCATAGCTTTTAGAACACTCAGGGGGCAGGGGGGTTGGTATTGTCCCAGTGGTGGGGAAAATCCAGCCCAGATTAAAGACTTCTCTGCTTTCTCCTTACACCATTTATAAGCAAGCCTCGAAAACCGGAGATTCTTCCAGAGTTAACACCACCTTCTGGCCCCTATAGGACTGTGGTGGTCCTCAAGTCAAAGCAACAATAGAAAACACTTAAGAAGATTTCACGCACACACCCCACTTTGGACAGTAGGGGTCTCTTTCTGCAGTTCCTCTGGAAAAAGGAAAAAAGGGCTCTCTTGGGACAAAGCTTCCCCATCTGCCATTTTACTGTTGCCACTCACTGTACCTTTTTGACTGTGGCTGATCTTGGGGCAGCACTGGAAGAAAGAAAGAGAGGATGAAAAGAAAAAAAGTGATTTCCCCTCACACTTTCCTGTTTGCGGGACCCTCTTTTCCTGGTCCTCTGACTAGAAACCAGGTGTTTATGTTTGAGCTTTTGCTGCATGCGCATGCTGTGCAGATCAGAGAACTGAGTCTTCCTTCAGTTCAGTCAATGCCAGGAAGGAGAAGAGGAAAAATAATTCCACCAACTCACCTCCACTGTGGGTAATTATTCAAGTCTTAACTTCTCTCCTCATTTCACTTTCTAGTTTTAATTTTTCACATTCCTCACATGG
>NW_021698419.1:1768-2346 GCF_005190385.1 Monodon monoceros
TTGGCCTTCGCTTCTTGCAGTCTGCAAACTAGAAAAGAAGACCCAAAATCTATTGTGAGTTTTACAAAGAGAAAGAATAAGCTGTTCTTGAGGTCATATTATAATGGACCTAATCTAGTTTGGTAAACTGAGGATTACAAGAGGAATAGGATTCAGCCAGATGAGTGCAGGGAGAAGAGAATTCTACGCTGCCCTTGAGTCTTGACAAGGACTCTCTGGAAGGAGAAGCCTCTGTGCTTTCTGTTCATGCATTTGGCTGAGTTTCCACACCCATGTATTCTTTAATCTCTAGCAACTTCAGATGGCAAATGAAAAGTACATGTATCCTACCCAGTAAAATAAAAGAGATTACTTTTATTTAAATAAAACAGAAAAGACAAATGTACATCGTTAACATTATCACCATTTAGAAAATAACGCAGCCATGATATCTCCTGAAGGTAAAATGAAGTTAAACACAGTGAAGTATAATTGATTTTCCCCATTCTAGAAGTCACCTGCATAGAAGACCCTCAGCTATTAGAACTGCCGAGACCTTGGTCAGGTTTGTGAGCTGTTCCTGATCATTTGGGTCCACA
>NW_021698420.1:0-1369 GCF_005190385.1 Monodon monoceros
CAAGGAACAGCGAGGCTATGGGATCCCGGCCGGTGTGAACTCACAAAAGAGGGCCCTCATCATGAAACTGTGAACAACCCAGCCGTTGTGTCCACAGAGCAGAAGGCCCACATTCCCATGGGGTTGGGAACCTGGCAGGAGTGTACTCGCACCACAGGGCACACATCAGAAAAGTTTGGGAGCCCAGGAGTTAGGGCCTGATGCCAGAGGGCCCACATTACTGAAGGGAGGAAACTCCCAGCAGGCACCAAATCCCAACTGAAGGCCCACTTCGCCAAAGTGACGTGCGCCAGCCAGGCAGGAGTGACCTCACAGCAGAGAGCCTACGTCACAGAAGTGTGAGGAACCCAGCCAGGATAAGACTCTCACCAGAGGGCCCACATCACCAAGGCGATCGGAACTAGGCAGAAGTATCCTCACACCAGTGTGGCCAAATAATGGAAAGGTGAGGAACCCAGAACAGGTGGCCTAAACCAGAGGAACCACATCTCCAATTTGATCGGAGTGAGGCAGGCAGGACTAGCCTAACAACACAGGGCCCATAGATTAAAAAATGTGAGGAATCCAGCAGTTGGAACCTCGCAGCAGGTGGCCCAGAGCACAGAGTCTATGGGATCCAGGCCGAAGTGAATTCACAGCAGAGGGCCCACATCATGAAACTCTGAGCAACCCAGCTGCTGGGACCTCAGAGCAGAAGGCCCACATCCCCATGGGGATGGGAACCGGGCAGGAGTGTCTGCGCACCACTGGGCGCACATCAGAAAATTTTTGGAACCCAGGAGTTAGGGCCTGAAGCCAGAGTGCCCTCATTACCAATGGGAGTAGAACCCAAGCAGGCACCAATTCCCAACTGAGGGCCCACGTCGCCAAGGTGACGTGTGCCAGACAGGCAGGATTTACCTCACAGCAGAGGACCCACCTCCCAGAAGGGTGAGGAGCCCAACCAGGATCAGACTCCCACCAGAGGGCCCACATCACCAAGGGGATGGGAACCAGGCAGGAGTGTCCTCACACCAGTGGGGCCACATCATCGAAAGGTGAGGAATCCAGCACATGTGGCCGCATACAAGGGGACACACATCAAGTAGGGGCTGGGAGTGAGACATGCAGGAGGAGACTCACAAGCGAGGGCCTATAGAATAAAAATGTGAGGAATCCAGCTTCTGGGAGCTCCAAGCAGGTGGCCGAGAACACCGACGCTATGGGATAAAGGCCGGAGTGAACTCACAGCAGAGGGTCCACATCATGAAACTGTGAGCAACCCAGCCGCTGGGACCACAGAACAGTAGGCCCTCATGCCCATGGAGATGGGAACCTGGTAGGAGTGTACTCGCACCACTGGGCACACATCAGAAAATGTGTGGAGCCC
>NW_021698421.1:0-34720 GCF_005190385.1 Monodon monoceros
CTGTATAGCACAGGGAACTATATTCAATATCCTGTTCTAAACCATAACGGAAAAGAATATGAAAAAGAATACATATGTATAACTGAATCACTTTGCTGCACAGCAGAAGTTAACACAACATTGTAAATCAACTCTACTTCAATTAAAAAAAAGAGAGCTGCTGCTGGACCTCAAAAAACAGGGAAACCTGGATTTTATCAGCTTGATATTTGAATTTCTGCTTGTCAAGTCCTCAAGAACTGGTATGGAGCATACATTTAATGGACTTGCACGCTGGAGGCTCAAAATGTATTGTTGGTAGTGTGTCATCAAGCTTCCGAACACATTCAGATTTATTATGTGGTGTCTACAGACAGGAGAAGGGAATCACAGCACCAAATACCTGGAAAATTCAGGGAGAAGTAATCATGCTGGGGCATCTGAATAAAATCAGAAGAAATCTCTTTCCATTTCACCTACACATTACAGCCTGTACTCTCTGCTCCGTTCCAGGTAGGCACTGTCGGTACCATTTATCCAGGCTTTTCTTAGGGAAAGATTCAAGCTAATTAAATTCTATTCTTTTCCATAAACATGGTTTATTAAATGTATTATTACCAAATTTGATGTAAGTCATATAACTTTGTAATGCTTTAAAAATAAATATACAACTCAAGAAAGAATTACATTAGGGGACAATATATTTTGGGATCAGAAAATAGTGACTATTGTGGGGTGATTTCTAAATTTGCTGTCTGCATTTTCCTTAGTCTACCTACAGGTTTTAACTAAAATGAGCACCATTTATATTGGGCATTTGAAAGAGAGCTGAAGAAGATTCTACTCACTGAGTTATAAAGAGGTGGCACTAATAGCAAATCCTCCTATTTGCCAACTCTTGGTCCCAAAGAGATTACTTCCACAAGCTGGGCATCCGTTTCATCAGGATTCATGTTCATTGCTGGCAATGAATGTGATGGTAATGACCTCCTTAATTCATGACATGGCCACACTGAGTCCCATTTTTGTTTGGTTGATTCATTCTTAAGAGGGAGGGAGGTCATTAGGGTCAAATTGAGCTACAAGTAAACTTTGAACAAGTAGGGTGCATAACGCACAAGGCTCACCTCCAACTACATCTTAGCCTTCTTAAGGCACCCCCCTCTCCCTACTGTGAGAACACCCACACGTTGACTTCAATTCTACCCTGTCTAACAGAAACAGTCCCAGTACAGACTGGACCAGACCATATTCCCCAAGCGTGTGAGGTCAGAAGTAAGGACTCTGTCCTAATAGGTCAGAAGTGTAATTACTGTTGGTCCATTCTGTAGCTTTATTTCATTCAAGAGATATTGAGAGATGTTTCTCTAGTTGGTTGGGCTGGCCAGTATATAGTTAGCTCTGATTTTTTTACATGGTGTATTTTAAAATGAAAACATATGTAAAACCTCAACTAAACATGGTCTGGATAACTTTTACATATCTTTTTATCCCCAAGGGGAGATAATCACAACAACATCCCATAGACAAATCCCCATACACAGACAGCCACTTCTCTTTTTCTCATCTTCATGATGAGGTGATCATAAGCAGAACTGACAAAGTCTGTTATAATGTCTGTATCTTTAGGTCCCAGGACGCTAACCTCTATGTGACGTAGCCTCAACATCCATGGAAAGATGAGAGAAATAATAGCAAATGCATATGCAGAACCTACAATCGGCCAATATCATAATAATGCCTGTTTTCCAAAAAGGGTATTAAGATCCGTGATATTTAAGTAGAATGTCTACAGTCGCCATCCAGTAAATGGTAGACTCAGGATTCAAAGTCAGGTGTCTGTCTGTGAAGCACCATTAGCAGTATACTGCACCATGCCTCAGGACTCCCATAAGTAAGGAGTCTAGAGCAGGCAAGACACTCACACTAGCACGCTAAGACTGTTATATTTTGTGACTCACGTTATGAGGCATTAGTATGAAGACGTTTATGTCCCTGAACTTTGCTATTTTTGTATTTCCCTTAAAAATGCCTAAAATATCAGCAAAACCTACAAACACTGAAATAAAACCAGATCCACGAAATGCAAACCCATCTATAAACAAGTCTCCAACCCATGCATTTCTTCTTTCCTCTTCCAGAGTACAGACCTCTGATAGGTGGTGGCCATGATTTACACTCATAAGGTTGGAGAGTCAAGGTCTAGAAGTCCTTGGGGTGTGAAGGACTTGACCAAATGGAATGAGCTGACCTGAGAAGACCGTGGGGGCCAGAAGTGCTAGCAAGGCCTAATATGATGCATCTCTTATAATTCTGACTGCCTTTAAAGGAATAGTTGGTGAATTCTGAAAGCTTATGGTCTTGCCAGCTCAAATTTTTCAAGTACGCTATGGAAGCGCATTCCAGAACTGCAGGGTGATGAAAACTCATGCCAAAAGGAAAAATGAAAATGCCAAAATCCTCAGCTCAGCCTTGCCAAGCATGTCCACTGGCAATATGGTGGCAAAAAGCTACTGGGCCAATGGTAGGTTATTCTTTAGACGATGCAAAATGGGAAACAGCGTCTTCACCACTAAGAAAAGGGATGATTCTGGGCTGTCATCACATTCTTCTTGATTTTCAGATCTAATGCATAAGTAAACCTTTCTCAATTCTGAAAAACATAGAATTTCACATGCAAATAATTCTACCTTTTGAGAAAAAATTTAGTTTCTGATATTCTCAATAAAAGGACCAATTGCATTGCAGTTGGTAGAGATTAAATCTATTGTTTCATCAAATGGTTGACATTTGATGCCCTCACTTTCTCTGCTCTTTCTGCTTACAGATTCACAGATAAACTATGTGTCCTGGTCTCCTGTTAAAACAGGGGTTACACTGCAACGGAACAGGGTAAGCCAGGGATGAAGGGGAAGGACAGAGGGTTTGCTGGGCAAGAGGGAAGCCCAGAAGATCAAGAAGATAAGTAGATGTGGTTTATTCAGGCAAGGAGGGAGGAAGAGGAAGGCACTAGAGATTTAGTCTGTCAGATTTCAGGAGGTCATGATCTGATGTGGAAGGGGATGGGCAAAGCAAAAGAGTCTGAGGGCTTGGAAGAAGGTCCAAGAGGTCTGTACAGAGCCAGGTATGAAACCACAAGGTGAGGACACCCACAGGACCAAGGGGGTCACCGTATGAAATTCTAGGCTGAATTCTTTTTGATCTCAGTTATTTTACTTTGTCCCTTGATAAAGGAGCCGGCTTTGTCAGAAGCCAGTCACGTCACAACCATGTGTCCAGTGCTTCAGTATCAGCAAAAACCCAGCGCTTCTCTAGAAAAACCAACTCAGAGTGTGCACACTCATGGCAAACCGGCACTGCCGCCACAAGGACAGGCTTATCTTCAATCTCAGTCCTTCAATATCATCGCCTTGTCAGAGCCAGGTTGCTTGCAAACTGTTCTCTATCCTTCTTCCAGTTACAGAAAGCTTTTTAATGTGAACCATGACCCCTAGGCAAATGACATTAACAGGTTATCCCCAACTCTCACAAAGAATGGGCTCTGCAACCTAATTTGTGCAGTAATTGAATTCAGACCAAAGTATAATTTTATTTTATTGATCAGTACTGGCCTGCATTTTTAAAGCCAGTAATTGCAGGAAAGAGTTAATTTGATAATATAAATAAAAATTGGACCCAGAGGGCAATAATCAATCCATTTTAAATGCAAAAATGCTCTCCCTCCAAGTCATCCCACAGCAAATATGAAACATGATTTCCAAAATGCATTGCCCATAATTCTCTTAATGCAGTGACAAGCATGAGAATTGTGAAGCAAATATTTCAAAAAATGACATATGTTCAACCGTGAATAAGTGCTCTTGTTTATATTTGGGGGCAGTCTATTGTGTGTCAGACATCTTAGTTGTTCTGTACATACACTGAAAAAATATCTTTCACCGAAAAAGTCCAGTTTTTAAGTAAGGAATTTGGGCCTCCAACTCATTCAACTAATGTTTAGGAAGTACTGACAATATGCTTTCACATGTTTCTTCATGTTTTTTCTTTCAAGTCTTGGGAACCCAAGAATACAACCTTAAAATCTTGAAAGCAAGAGAGCTCCATTTATTAAGTTTTCTCTTGATGTATTCATTCTATTTCATGTCTTTTCCCAGTCAGTTCTCTTCTGCTCACCTGGTAAGCTTCTATTCATACATTAAAACCCTCCTAAGTAGAGTCCTTCTCCTATATAATCCCTCCTTTGAATTACTTTCATACAACGTATGGGCTTTTGCTGTTGCACGCCACGTTATTTTGTAATTATCTCTTTCCAGGGCTATGCCCAATGCTGTGAACTCCTTAGAGTCAGATTTATTCACACAACACTAGGAATACCATCTCTACATGTCTCTGATACCTTAGCCAAAAATACAAAATCTTTTTGCAAACCTTTACACTTAGGGAAGTGATAAAATCCTTCTGAGTACTTCTCTGTCACTCTACCCAACATCATGGATAAAGTTATGAGATGAGTATATCTTTGAAAACATCTCAGTGACTCATCTCATGTTTTCTCCCATTCCTCCCTCTTCCCACTTCTGCATCTCCAACATCAGAAGGAAGAGGGTGCACTGGAAAGCAGCTGGAAACCTCCCTTTCGCAAACCCATTTTATAAGCAGCCCAGGTGCTGGGACCCGCTCTGTCTGTGATCTGGCTCACTTTTCCAAGGATGTAACATCTGCTCAGAACTTTTTTCCAGTTAATGAGTCTTCCTCAAATGGAGCCTCAGAGGGTTTTGATCTTAGTACCAATCAACTTCAGGTTGAAGATGCAGGGCACTGGCTCAGCTGGCACAGCTGGCTCAACCCCATGCTTTATTTTAAGGAAGACTAAACAAACTTAGCCTGAGTGTATAATGTGGGGTGTAGAGGTCAAAGAATTCCCTCTAGACCTGTACCACTTAACAGACTACAACTGGAGCTTAGTGACAGTTCTGTACTCCCATACTTTAAACTTGTCTTTTAAAATATGACTGTAAGAACATACATGCTCAGTAGAGAACATGCTTAACATTAAAACTTAATAAAAGAGAAAAAAATTACAATTAATCACACCGTGAAGAAGAAACCATTGTTAAAATCATTCAAATTTAATGTTAAAAGCTTTTTTGTTCATAGTTTTACTTGGTTGAGATATAATGTTGCATCCTGCTCCCTCACTACATTTGATATAATATTAAAAAATGTTTTCTTATATTTAAATACTATTCACAAATGTCATTTTAAATGACTGAAAAATCTGACATATAAATAAATGTGGCCATAAATTAATTTATCATCTTCTCATTGTTAAATTGTTGGTTTAATTTTCATTTTCTTCCTTCTGTAAATAACAATGACATGAACATCTATACACAGACCTTTCATTTTCTCACTGGAATGTCGATGATTCTAAATAGCTGGATTGTATTGCATGGCTTTATAAGTGAGGGTCATCAATTGTTGGTGAATTTCCCAACAGGGAATTTGTCCCAATTTGTTTCTTAAAATTCTCTGAAATGTCAAGGTTTCTGCCAACAAAACGGTAGCAAGGGACCCTTTAATGTCACTGGGGATGCCAATTCCTCCTTTCTTTTTTGCAGAGGGAGCTCCAGGTCTTCCACCCGATATAAAAAAGCGACGGAAGGATGGGAGGTAATCAACCTCACAAACAACTGGAGGCTAGGTCTCCCAGGCTCAGCCACAGCCTGGTTTGGGTTGTGAATGTGTTTGTAGCATCTCAGGCCCTGGTCTCTGTGCAGGAGTGCACGCCAGCACAAAACATCAATTGGCTTTTGTTAGGCACTAAATACCACCAAAACAAAATCTAAAGGTGTTTTTAAGGCACACACACACAGTATTTCTTTTCTTTCTCTCCTGGAAGTACCTTAATTTTTTTCCCGGTCCAGAAAGAAATTGTCACTCTGAAGCATCTATCACTCCTTCTCCTGTCTCATTGTAGCCACACAATAATACTTTTCACTTAAGAATGAATTTGTTCTACAGTTTGCAAAGTTTGTTCTGGGATGTGCTTTTTTTCATTTTAAAACATGATTATCTTATTAAAAAAATAAACATTATCAGCTTTTTTCTTTTTTTCCATTAGTGGAAGGATAAAGATTCAATCCATGTAATGTCTGTTGAGCAACTGTATAATTTTTGGTAGGCACCTTGGGATAGAAGGACGAGGCAGAATTTGTCCTTATTCTCAGGAGTAGAGTCAAGAAGGAGAGAGTGCAGGTAACTAACTATAATCCAAGACCATGGTTTTCAATGGGTCCTTCCAGGATTCCACAGTGTTGCCTCAAAGTAGCCATGAGGTGGGATAAGGGGTGGTAAGGGACCTGTTTGAAGCAAGCTAACTGGCTAAAAGAAGTTCTCAAACTCAAGGTATGGCCAAGCATGTTAAGTGATACAAGAAAGGGAAAAAGAAAGTGCATCTAAAAGAAAAAAATTAATTATGCCTCCTTGGAAGGGCTCTGCAGAACCCATGGGCTGGGCCTTGAAAGGATGGGCAGAATTTCAACAGAAAAAGTGAAGGGTCTTCCTTGTTGAGGGAACATAGGTAAAGATAGAGACTTGGATGTGCAAGGCATGCTTGGGGAGCCATCAATATGATTAATTACAGGTTAGTAGGGGGTGTTTTGCAGGGTGCAATCAGCATTTCATTTAGAAAAGTGGTTCACAACAGAATAGTGGAGCTTTTGCTATCCCCTGTAAGAAGGGGAAGCCGAAGGTTTTTGAGTATGGATGTGTTGTTAGAAGACTTGTGTTTTAGAAAGGTGTTTCTGGCAACTAGGGGAAAGAGAACTTATAGGTGGGCTGAGTCCAGATTCAGGGAGAACATTAAAAGACAAACACAGTCTCCACCAGAGGTAATGGTGGCAGAAGGCAGGGTAAGAGCAGTTAAAGCCAGATGACCCTTTATCATACACTGCTGGGTCCATAGGATCTGGGGACCTGTCAGGAGAAGAGGTGAGGAGAGCCAGGGATCCTTCCAAGGTTCCAAGTCTAAGAGACAAGCTGCCACTCGTGGAGTCGATGGATGATTGAAGATGAGAGGCTGTGGGTAGGGAGGAGGAAGTGATAGGAGAGAAACAAGAAGAAGGCCTGGGGGAAGGCCTATGCTTATGGGGTCACTGAGAGGTGGTCTCAGTGTTTTGGGAGTCAAGGAATGGAGAGGATCCCAGGAAGCACAGGTGGGGACACGAGCCAGGGCTTTAGGGCCATGGAACAGGATGAACATAGGGAACAGGCTGTCAGATTGAAACTCAGGCGGTGACTGCTGACCTAGATACAGCAGTCTCAGTAGGTGGACTTGGGTGAATGTCAGACCACAGCGAGTGGAGGAGGTGCGCAAGGAGATTGCAATCTCTCTTGGAAAATTTGGCCGTGCAGGGAACAAAAGAGAGTGTAAAGAACTTGAAAGAGGAACGGGGGTGAAAAAAACAGGACCGGAGAGATTATTAGGTGAAGAGAAGAAAATGAAGAGGGAGGAGGGAGGGTGCCAATAAGTATAAAGGAGTAAAGGATAAAAGATTTATTTTTATAAATTTTTTATGTCTTTTTCATCAGAACACAGATTCGTAACAATGTAACTTCTTTCCAGTCTTAAATTAGAACAACTCAATGATTCCTCTCAATCTCCACTTGCCTCTTAGAAATTATGCCTTTAAAGAGGTTTTCGAGTATCAGAATGTGGATTAGTGCATTTTAGAGTCGTATTTCTCTTCTTGAGCTGTTATATTTTTAGTTACCTTTAAAAATTTTTTGTCTAAAAATATCTCTAGTAACTGGAACAACGATAATTATTTTATTTCTTCCTTTAATATGTATAGCGTATCATGTACGTATCTTGTGTATGTGTTCATTTCCAAAGCCACAGTAGGACAGTTTTTAAGAAGAGAGTGGCTAACAGGGTAAAGTGCTCCAAAGAAGGCAAATAAGACAGAGATTCTAAAATGTCCATCAGAGGTCATTCTTGACTCTGTCAAAACTGGTGGCTTTTGTGGCTAAAGAGGTTTTCAAGTATTGACAGTATAATTTAGTGCTTTTTAGAGTCCTGTTTCTCTCCTTCTACTGAGTTATATTTTTAGTGAGGGCAGAAGACAGGTTGCAGTGGATTAATAAGTTAATGGCAAGGAAAAAAAAGACATGGTACATAGAGGCAACTATTTGAGGAAACCTGGCTTGAGGTGGAGAGAGGATTGAGAAGGAGTTATTTATTTGTTTTTTTAAAATGCAAGAGATTTGAGTACCTTTTTATGCTGGTGAGAAGACAGCACCCAAGAGGACGAGATTGATGATGTGAGGATTAGAAAGGAGACTAGTGAGTAGAGTCCTGGAGCAGATATGACAAGCGAGAGAATTCAAAGCACAGAGGGAGGAATCGTCTCAGGTGCCACCTCTGTCTACAAAGGAAAGAGGTGTTGAGTGCAGGTGTAGGAGAACTGCCCAGGGTCATGTACTAAACTAAAGCCAGAACTAACTAAAGCCAGAACTAACCAAACTAAAGCCAGAACTAACTAAAGCCAGAACTAACCAAACTAAAGCCAGAACTAACGCCTCCTATGCCTCATCTGGAGCATCGTGTAATCCTCATGGGAATGGCCCAAGTGCTTTATTAGGATAAAACATAAAGAATTCTCAATTTTGCAATTCAGAAATGGTCAAATATTGCCCATTTCATATGATCAGGTTCATATTGGCTCAGTTAATCCTTAAGGACAACTATATTAAGTTCCAACTATATTATTTCACAGATGAAGAGACTGAGAAACAGAGCAAGGTAATTAATCTGCTAAAGATCACTCAGCACTTGGGTTTGAATCCCACTCTGGGTTCAGGATCAACGCTCTTGACTTATTGAACTTATTGACTGAACTTCTTGCTTCTTTGTGAATTTCCAACCCCTCCTCTTGATTCCTCAGCCATGGGAGGGGATTGGGAGTGAGGTGGTGAGGGCAGTGAGGAGGGTGAAGTGGGAAGCCAAGGCTGAGGCTAGGCCTGTGGCAGCTTCTGGGCTCTTTCATCAGCCAAGTCTGTCCTAAAGAGCTCTATAACTTGAAAGTGTAATGAATACAAAATTTTGGTGAACTGCATCAAAAAACCATCAATATCTTTTATTCACAGTCGTATGTTTTCTGGTACGTGCACCACTGAATTTTCTTGGTCTGAAAAAATTCAAAAACAACTCTACAGTCCTGACTGATATCTGCCTAGTTGAGGCTTGGAACAGATATCCAGGGTTGCCCAGTGCCCAATAAAACAAGCCAAGCAGCTTTTTCTAACACACTTGAGGGCAACAGCATCTCCATTTTACATATACTTCTTATTGCAATAGACACATTTTAATAGGAAGAGCATCTCTGAGATGTGGTTCTTATCCTTTTCTGCTTCTGCTTTAAGAACACACAGCGGCCTGGGAGCTTTCAGACAGAATCCCATGCTCTGTGATTCAAGAAATGGAAATCTGGCATTATATGCCAGTGACATTTACTTCTGTGGCAGCTCAAGCGGCAAAAAGCCATATGCCATACACCTCGAATCAAGCCAAGCCACGCAAACGGATATGTGAAAGAGAAATAAGGAAATCGGGACCAGAAGAGTTCCAGGCACTTGACTTCCTCCAGCACTTAAAACACACAATCACTGCAGCACGAATCAAATCTTCCTGCTCTTAAGAGACTCTTGAGGAATGCAACTTTTGTTTTTCTAATTTAAGAGAAATTTGGGAGGTAAAGGTAAAATACAAAAGATGATTTTTGTGAACTGCATGGTGTGCTCACGTTTACTATCTGACATGCTATACGGGCACATGTTTCTTGGGTGTGCTCGGGGAGAGAGGAGTCACCTAAATGGGATGGACTGCTGGAAGGCACGTCTGTCCTCTGCACTGGAAAGTCTCTCGGTGGCCATCTTGTGAAAGGATACACGCCATTATCGGCACTATTTTCCCCAGTGGCCCGGAAACAAGACTAGGGAGAAACAGAGTACTCCCCAAATGGCCAGGGCATGTGAATTAAGCAGATCTAAGAGGGATATAAGAAATGAGTGAAGGTGAAAAAATAAAATAGAGGGATTTCTTTTTAACTAGGGGGTCCAACCACTCTCCTTGGAAAAAAGAAATTCAGTTTATTTTGCAACTGTTCAATGTGTTTGAGGCTTTCCATCCACCTTATATAAAGCTACAGATGTGGGAAAATAATTTTCATTTTTCTTAAGAAATGAATGGCCAAATCCATTTGTAACTCCCTCAAAGTTTTGACATCTGAAGAAGAGATTCAGAAAAAAGAGTCTAGAAGTGTTTCTTAATAAGGTCTGTTGGAATTTGGGGCAAGAAAATCCTTTATTCTGCAGAATTGCAGAATACTTAGTACCTATAGTCTCTAGGAATAGAACAACAGTGACCATATTAAGATTTAAAGCTATAGTTCTTGCTTCCGATGACATGTTTACTTAATTTAGAAAGACAGCTTTGTAAGTAAACTACTAGTCTATAGTTCAAAGATATTTTCCAAAAGAAATTTTGAATTCCATGCTGTGAAGGCAGAGGGGCAGAATTTCATTCTGAATGAAAGGGAGATGGTAACCATCTTACTGGGGTGGCACTTGTGCAAAATCCTAAAGTAGAATTTCAACAGGCAGATGGAGGAAGACATTTCTGGCAGAGGGAAGGAGGATGAGCAAACACCTCAGCTAGGAAAGCATGATGGCATATGCAAGGAATGATGGGAAGTTCAGGATATGCAGAGCTTAGGACAGGTGCAGGGTGAAGATATGGGGATGAAGCAGGAAAAGTATGTTAGGCCAATTGAAGAGAAATCTGAACATCTTGCTAAGGTTATGAAACTTTATAAGGCAGACAATGGACAGCCACAGATGTGGATTAAATCAAGTATGATATGGTCAGATCTGTGTTGAGGACATTTGGAAAGTGGGAAGGTCTTGAAGCTGGGAGATAAGTTACTGCAATAGTTGGTTCCTTAGTCAGCTATTACCAGTGCTGTGTAACAAATAATCCCAACAGCTAAGAAGCTCTTCTTATACTCACAGGTCTATAGGTCAGCTAAGGTAGCTGTTTTAAGCTGTAATTCTATGGGCTAGGTAAGGAAACTATAGTCCATATGCCTCATTCTGGGACCTACAATGAAGGGGTAGTGGCTGCTCAGGTTATATACTTCATCTCATGATGAAGGTAGAATGCAAGAACCCAACCCAACCACACGGGCCATAGTCAGGCCTCTGCTCACTTCATATCCATGAATATCTCACTGGCCCAAACAAATCACTTGACCAAGTCAAAAGTTGAAGGGCAGGAGAAATACACTTCACTCACCATGATGTCATGGCAAGGATGTGGAGATATACCACTCCCATGGAGCAGTGAAGAATTGCAACCAGCCATTCAGTCTACCAGATTTGGAGAGAAGAGGAATATCTGAATCAAGGCAATGATGAGAAGGCAGAGGACCTAACAGTGATTGTAGTGACTTTGGTCACTGACTAGTTTCACAAAGAGGGTCTAGTCCATAAACTTCCAAATAGAAACTCACCAGACTGCCAGGCCCATGAGTGCAGGAACCATCTGTCTAGTTTACCTCTGTATTCCTGGTGCTTGGGGCAGTGCCCACTGTGTTGTGAAAACACAATAATGTTTGTTGAAAGGACGGACGGCATTTAAAGTTTAGGTTGGATAGTAACACTATTAACCAAAAGTGGACCACTGATGTGGCCATGCTGTGTATATGATGGCTGTGGGACAGTAACACTGAATACCTTCTATATCCCAGATACTGAGTAGATTCCGAGAATACAGAAAAAGCAAGGCTCTGCTCCCTAGAAACCTGACAGACAATTGAAGTTCACTGTGGTAAATTCTAGGTATGGGTATTCACAAGGACAGAGCAAAGGGAGCACCTGAAGGGGATCTGAATGAGTTGTCACCAAAAGAGATAGCTGTGGGCTTCAGAACTTTCCTAGGGAAGGTGTTGGTCAGGTGTGGGAATAATATCTGAACTTACTACCTGCCTAAATGACTTCCTCCCACATAGCTGCACTGAGCACTCACTATTTTTTTTTTTTTTGTGGTACGCGGGCCTCTCACTATTGTGGCCTCTCCCGTTGCGGAGCACAGGCTCCGGACGCGCAGGCTCGGCGGCCACGGCTCACGGGCCCAGCCGCTCTGTGGCATGTGGGATCCTCCCGGACCGGGACACGAACCCGTGTCCCCTGCATTGGCAGGTGGACTCTCAACCACTGCGCCACCAGGGAAGCCCCTCACTATTATTTTTAATTTTACCAGAACTGCATGGAAAATACACAGCAACAATGCAAGAATGGAGAGAGGAAGGACAGGAAAAGAAGAAACTAGCAGTTTGGCATTCTCATCTCTCAAATTCAAGTTTCTATGTTGATTTTTCTCTCTATAACAATCAGCTGTGGAAACTGCTGTAAAATTGAGTATTACTTTGGTACCCTCTTTTTGTCTCTCCACCTTCGCTCCTGCTTTTGACCTGTTAGACTCAGTGGCTTATATCTACGCCTGGAGACGGCGTGGGCAGACCAGCATCTGGTTTTGAACCATGCAGGTGAGTGCTTTAGCTCCTGTTTGGGAAAATGAAGGTGGATACTCTTGACCCATCATTTACCACTGTTCAGATTAAAAGCATGATTTTGAAAAACCTGCACAGGCATACAATTAGTGTAAATGAGAAGTTTAATTTCTACGTTTAAATAATTAAGTATATATTTTAACTCCCGGCCCCCAAGATCTGGTATTTTTGCAGGGGATACTTGGAAATCTCACTTGGGATCCTCTTACTTATCCCACCTCTTCTATTGGAGTCCTAGCAAATGGTTTCTGACGCTACCATCTCATTCTGAGTCCTCAGTTTATCTAGGGCCCCTCTTTGCCCTCCATCCCCCACCTCACCTCAACATTTGGTACCCTCAGTTGGCAAGAGGGGGACCTGTATGACACTACCTTATGTACTTCTTTTCTACCTTTGGAAACACATCCCTCTGTAGGAGTGTGTTCTCGACTCCCTTTTAACATAATTTACACTTTGCAATTACAAGATAAATATTTTCTTTTAAATCAAAAAGGACCTGGAAGTTTTTGAGAGATTCCCATCTAATGGTACTCTTCTTAGCTTTCCAACTCTGTTTCCCATCTGCCCTTTAATTTAAAATGCCTAAATCTCATTATGCCTAACTTAAAATGTAGGTAATTTCCTTCTAATTGGACATATGCTAATAAAATGGTTTCTGTGTCACTATCAAATCCCTCACATAATCCACCATGGAATATGGAGTTCAGGTCATAGGAACCAGTTAGCAGTGCATACAGTGCCCCAAAGTATAGTTAAAGAAAGGGAAAAAAATTTCAAAAGTCATTGAATAGAGTTATAGAGAGCAGTTAACTTAAAGAGGTGTCATTATTTTCACGTTCAGGGATGGTCTGCAGTTGAACCAAGGGACTGAAGTACATGGGGGTGTAATGTACAGCATAGAAAATATTGTCCATAACATCGTTATAACTGTGTATGGTGACAGATGGTAACTAGACTTGTCGCGGTGGTCATTTCAGAATGTATAAAAATATCGAATCACTATGTTGTATACCTGAAACTAACATGACATTGTATGTCAATTATAATTCAATAAAATATATGTATATTAAAAGAAAGGAACTGATGTGTTTTACCGCTGTCCAGCAGAAGAACCTATCAATTCTTTGCTTCTCATAATTGAGAAGTTTAGCACATGTTACACATTCAGAGAAAGATGCATTGACTCTAGGAAGACTTTGGTAATAAGAAGAGCCCTAAGCCAGACCCTGCACACAAAGGAAACCCCAAGATGTATATTTACTATTGTCAAGCTTGTCCCAAAATTATTCATAAGACTCAATCTCGGTAAATATCATGTTTTATAAATGCTCCAGTTATAGAGAATGTCGAGAAAGCAAAACATGTTAGCAGTGTTCTCAACCAACTAAATCTACCAGTCAACTTTTAAACAGATTTAAAACAGTTTAACTATTTCTTATGGAAATTACAAGAACAGAGTCAACAAAATCTAATTCTTTCTGGATGACTCAGGATCCCGCTTCATAAGGAGGCACACCCAGGCTCTTAGTGGCAGTCCCTGGAAATAAATCACTTTACGGCCATCCCTGTTTTCTCATAAAAGTTGCACAGATGCTATGCAGCTGGGACCACTAAGATGGCACTCTGAGATGGACATTCTGTTAAGTTAATCACTAAATCCGAGGGAAAAGCCTGAAAATGTTTTGCTGTCAGCTTTGTCATGAGTATCCTTTTCTTTTTCAGAGGGATTTAGAGTCCTGTGTCACCTGGTGCTTGCTCCAGGCCAGACGGTCCAGGGCTCACAGCCCGCCTAGCCGTGGTAATGTTCCTGCCCCACCTCACAGATGAGGAATCTGAAGCTGACAGGGCTGAGACCCTTGCACAAGGTTATCCAGCCGGCAGTGGGGGACCTGGGCTCTTGAACGATCAGCGTGCCCCGCCTCTGAGATTCAACTAAGCTCCCGTATCACCTGCAGTACATCTTTGGGCAGGCTGGGGAGAGCGTCCCTCACCACTACGAACCTGCACAAGAGGACTTCCTCCTCACATAGAAATTTGTCCCCACTGTGGTCAAAATCCCCTTTTGCAGCTAAAGTTCAATGGCTCCCCTTACAGAGGTATGGGGAAATCTATATTTATAGATATTTGGACTAACTACCTTGGGAAATCAAAGCAGCTCAATTATACTGCACAACCAAGTGCAAATTACTACTTGTCTGTTGAGATCAGCACCTCCCACTTGTATGTGGCAATTTACAAAGCCCACCTTTGAGGGCCTAATTCTCACTGTGATTCAGGGAAATACCATTGCTATTATTATCATTATTGTTATTATTGCTGTTCAGCTTACAGATGGGAAGGGACTTGACAGCTAAAGGACATGCTCAAGGTCACACTGCTGGCGAGGGACCATGCTGGGACTGCCAGCAGACTCTCCTGCTTCTCTCAGCCTGGGTTCTTTCCTCTCCACCTTGCATTCTCAATGGGGCATGGGACAGTGCCCCCAGGGGTGAAAACTGGTTCTTGGAGGAGCAAAATTCTTAGTCTTTTAACGTATAAAGCGCAGATGTACATACATTATATAAACAGGTAACGACATATCTGCATAATTAAAATTTCAGGAGGAGGGTGATTAGAGGAAAGATGTCTACAAAACCTCCTTAATGGGGTTGTGATGCAAAAGAGTTGGAGAAATACTGCTTCACACCACAGCAGCCTCCCTGTCTTGGCTGGGACTGTTACTTATAATTAATACATTTCTTCTTAGAAAGTATAGACACTGGGGTCTGTTTAAAAAGATAACTCTTGAAAACAATAAATTAGTGAAGTCTGTCTCTTTCTTGGTCTTTCCACTGTCTCTAGACTGCATAATTGATATTGATGAGGACATGCCGTGATTTATGTCCGACAGAAACTGGCAAGTTACATGAAAAAGGTTAACACTACCTTCAGCGGATACCTTAAACACACTCAAACGTACATACACACACACACACACACACAAACCATTCCCTACCTCTCCCACGGGAAACATCAAAGGAAAAAAATAAATCAATTCATGTTAACACATTTGCTTCTACAGGAGATTCCATTTCCTTCGTTCCAAACCTAAAGATCTTTGTGAAACATGAGAAGCTTTTTGAATAAATACTTGTAAATGGCCTAGACAGCTGAAAAATGGATAACCTCATATGACATGAGGGCCCTTTAAAAGACTTCTCCTCTACTTACATATTCATGTTTCAATTAAAACGTACACCTACTTTATTAACCACACCAGGCCTGGGTTCAGATCAATAACAGCAGCACTAGATGGAATTCTAATGAAGATAAACAACGCCGAGTCCTCCCCAGCTTCCCCTGGGCACAGAGGCACAAAGCCTCCTTTCACAACTTGCTCCAAGATATTTTACAGTCACCTGCCTCATGCAAATGAAGAGCTTCATGTTTATTCATGATGAGAGTTACAGACCACCTTTCATTCCCTAGGCCAGCTCAGCTAACAGAGCGCCCTCTGCACCACTACGCAGTTGAGCTGGCCTAGGAAGGGGACTTCTGAATATCTAATTGTCCCCTGAAAAGCATGCATAGAAAGTCAGTAAGCTGGAAGCAGTTTGGGGAGCAAACATATTTCCCTTTTTCATTCATGCGATCCCTGCCTTTGAGCTTTCAAACAATCCCTTTTCTATACCACACCATAATCCATTAGATGTGACGAGTTAGAGGTTATTTTCCATGGATAACCTTCCAGGGGACTTCTCAGGATGTTTCCTCCGTCCTGTGTCCTGCTCTCCGATTCTTCCTACTGAATTGATATTTTCACCCATTGGCTCGGAAGAAGCTGGTAAGCTTAGCCAGAGGCAGCTGCAGCTTTGTTCGATGGGCCTGGGTTCTCCCCGTGCACCGCCTCTCCTCTTTGAAGGGATGGGTTCTCATCTGCGAGCCTGAGTATAAACTCTATCACGTGTGCTTTGCTTCTTATGCTGCCGGGTAACGTTTCAAAATAGTGCTTTCGCTCTAGAGTGACTACATTTTTCAAATCATTAGTTTCTTCCGTTTTGGTAATTTGAAAGCATGGCAAAGTCATTTGATCTTGGTTTTTAATGCCCATTCTGATAGTGTCTGAGGTAACACTAATGCTATGAGCAAATATTTTGATGGTATCTAGAAGGCTCAGCCATCCCTGGAGAGGTCTGGGCAACTAGGTAATTGCTGGAGAGGCCTTAACTCTTGCCAGACATTAAGTACATGAAAACTGTGGGACCTGCTGACTTTTAGGCTGCTACTCATGGCTTGTCACGTGGAAAACCAAGGTACTTAATAAAGCTGTTTGGAGAAAGACACCACCAAATTTTCAGCTGAAACCTTATTTCCACCAAAGTTAAATGAGTTGTTTAATTCAGTTCAGAACTTAATTGGGGGTACATAGACAGCTTCACTTTTCTTTCTTCCCTTTTTTTTAACATAATGGCCCAAAAATGTCTTCTTGTGAAAAGGGCAATTTACTCATATTGTATAGATAGGATCTACCTTATTACATACAAAAAGAACACTTTACAACTGCATACAATATTTTACTTCCTCAAAGTCTTTTTACATTTATTACTTCAATTTAAGATCACACCACCATAAGAGACAGCGATGGAATACTGATATCCACTTTTTTTTTTTAAACTTTCAGGCATACAGCTCCTGAGTAGAAGAATCAGGATTAGAGCCTGGGCCTTGCAGACCAACAGACACACTACTTCACCAATGCAAGCCACGAGTTGGTGATGTGTTACATGTGTCAACTGATGGTAATTCTACAGACACAATTCACTTTTACTGATCAAATGTACCTTAGTGAAAATCTTCATCGATAGCATTGGCTCCACCCCAAGGATTTAATTGGCATGTGGTGCAGTTGGGCGCTGGGATAACAGGGCTTTCAAAAGCCCCCAAGGTGATTCTAATGTATAGGCAGGTTGAGAAACGCTGCTACACACAGGTACAGCTTTTGACGCGTATACCTTATTTGAATTTTTAAAGCGGAGCAGTCAGCCACAAAATCATTAAATGAGATTCCCATACCTGAAATAGCCAAATCACTTGCGTCCTCTTTCCTAAACCCTGTCCGTGCTCAAAAATAAAGGCTTCAAGAGACCTTCAAGATGGTGGAGGAGTAAGATGTGTAGATCACCTTCCTCCAGACAAATACATCAGAAATACATGTACATGTGGAACAACTCCTACAGAACACCTACTGAATGCTGGCAGAAGAACTCAGACTTCCCAAAAGGCAAGAAACTCCCTACGTACCTGGCTGTGTTGCTGACAGGGTCTCGGTGCTCCGGCTGGGTGTCAGGCCTGTGCCTCTGAGGTGGGAGAGCTGAGTTCAGGACATAGGTCCACCAGAGACCTCCTGGCTCCATGTAATATCAAACGGCGAAAGTTCTCCCAGAGATTTCCATCTCAACGCTAAGACCCAGCTCCACTCAACGACCAGCAAGTTACAGTGCTGGACACCATGTGCCACACAACTAGCAAGCCAGGAACACAACCCCACCCATTAGCAGAGAGGCTGCCTAAATACATAATAAGGTCACAGATATCCCAAAACACACCACTAGATGCGGTCCTGCCCACCAGAAAGACAAGATCCAGCCTCAACCACCAGAACACAGGCACCACCCCCCTCCACCAGGAAGCCTACACAACCCACTGAACAAACCTCAGCCACTGGGGCAGACACCAAAAACAGTAGGAACTATGAACCTGCAGCCTGCAAAAAGGAGACCAGAAACACAGTAAGTTAAACAAAATGAGAAGATAGAGAAACACACAGCAGATGAAAGAGCAAGGTAAAAACCCACCAGACCAAACAAATGAAGAGGAAATCGGCAGTCTACCTGAAAAAGAATTCAGAATAATGATAGTAAAGATGATCCAAAATCTTGGAAACAGAATGGAGAAAGTACAAGAAATGTTTAACAAGGACCAAGAAGAACTAAAGCGCAAAAAAACAATGATGAACAACACAAGAAATGAAATTCAAAATTCTCTAGAAGTAATGAATAGCAGAATAACAGAGGCAGAAGAATGGATAAGTGACCTGGAAGATAAAATAGTGGAAATAACTACAGCAGAGCAGAATACAGAAAAAAGAATGAAAAGAATTGAGGACCGTCTCAAAGACCTCTGGGACAACATTAAAAACACCAACATTCGAATTTTAGAGGGTCCAGAAGAAGAAGAGAAAAAGAAAGGGACTGAGAAAATATTTGAAGAGATTATAGTTGAAAACTTCCCTAATATGGGAAAGGAAATAGTCCACCAAGTCCAGGAAGCATAGAGAGTACCATACAGGATAAATCCAAGGAGAAACATGCCAAGACACATATTAATCAAACTAACAAAAATTAAATACAAACAAAAATATTAAAAGCAGCAAGGGAAAAACAACAAATAACATACAAGGGAATCCCCATAAGGTTAACAGCTGACCTTTCAGCAGAAACTCTGCAAGCCAGAAGGGTGTGGCAGGACATATTTCAAGTGATGAAAGGGAAAAACCTACAACCAAGATCACTCCACCCAGCAAGGATCTCATTCAGATTCGATGAAGAAATTAAAACCTTTACAGACAAGCAAAAGCTAACAGAATTCAGCACCACAAAACCAGCTCTACAACAAATGCTAAAGGAACTTCTCTAGGCAGGAAACACAAAAGAAGGAAAAGACCTACAATAACAAACCCAAAACAATTAAGAAAACGGTAATAGGAACACACATATCGATAACTACCTTAAATGTAAATGGATTAAATGCTGCAACCAAAAGACATAGACTGGCTGAATGGATACAGAAACAAGACCCATACATATGCTGTCTACAAGAGACACAATTCAGACCTAGGGACACATACAGACTGAAAGTGAGGGGATTGAAAAAGATATTCCATGCAAGTGGAAATCAAAAGAAAGCTAGAGTAGCAATTCTCACATCAGACCAAATAGACTTTAAAATAAAGACTGTTACAAGAGACAAAGGAAACTACATAATGATCAAGGGATCAATCCAAGAAGAAGATATAACAATTGTAAATATTTATGCACCCAACATAGGAGCACCTCAATACATAAGGCAACTGCAAACAGCTATAAAAGAGGAAATCGACAGTAACACAATAATAGTGGGGGACTTTAACATGTCACTTACACCAATGGACAGATCATCCAAAATGAAAATAAATAAGGAAACAGAAGCTTTAAATGACAAAATACACCAGATAGATTTAATCGATATTTATAGGACATTCCATCCAAAAACAGCAGATTACACTTCCTTCTCAAGTGCTCATGGAACTTTCTCCAGGATAGATCATATCTTGGGTCACAAATCAAGTCTTGGTAAATTTAAGAAAACTGAAAGCATATCAAGTATGTTTTCTGACCACAACACTATGAGACTAGATATCAATTACAGGAAAAAATCTGTAAAGAATAAAAACACATGGAGGCTAAACAATACACTACTTGATAACCAAGAGATCACTGAAGAAAACAAAGAGGAAATTAAAAAATACCTAGAAACAAATGACAATGAAAACATGACAACCCAAAACCTATGAGATGTAGCAAAAGCAGTTCTAAGATGGAAGTTTATAGCAATACAATCCTACCTCAAGAAACAAAAAACATCTCAAATAAACAACCTAACTTTACACTTAAGCAAGAAGAACAAAAAACCCCCAAAGTTATCAGAAGGAAAGAAATCATAAAGATCAGATCAGAAACAAATGAAAAAGAAATGAAGGAAACAAGAGCAAAGATCAGTAAAACTAAAAGCTGGTTCCCTGAGAAGATAAACAAAATTGGTAAACCACCAGCTAGAAAAAAAGGGAGAAGATTCAAATCAATAGAATTAGAAATGAAAAAGGAGAGGTAACAACTGACACTGCAGAAATACAAAGGATCATGAGAAATTACTAGAAGAAACCATATGCCAATAAAATGGACAACCTGGAAGAAATGGACAAATTGTTAGAAAAGCACAACCTTCCGAGTTGTGAACCAGGAAGAAATAGAAAATATAAACATACCAATCACAAGCACTGAAATTGAGACTGTGATTAAAAATCTTCCAACAAACAAAAGCCCAGGACCAGATGGCTTCACAGGCAAATTCTCTCAAATATTTAGAGAAGAGCTAACACCTATCCTTCTCAAACTCTTCCAAAATATAGCAGAGGAAGGAACACTCCCCCACTCATTCTACGAGGCCACCATCACCCTGACACCAAAACCAGACAAAGATGTCCCAAAGAAAGAAAACTACAGGCCAATATCACTGATGAACATAGATGCAAAAATCCTCAACAAATACTAGCAAACAGAATCCAACAGCACATTAAAAGGATCATACACCCTCCAGAAAGTAGGCATAGAGGGAACTTACCTCAACAATATAAAGGCCATATATGACAAACCCACAGCCAACATTGTTCTCAATGGTGAAAAACTGAAACCATTTCCTTTAAGATCAGGAATGAGACAAGGCTGTCCACTCTCACCACTATTATTCAACATACTTTTGGAAGTTTTAGCCACAGCAATCAGAGAAGAAAAAGATATAAAAGGAATACAAATCAGAAAAGAAGTAAAGCTGTCACTGTTTGCAGGTGATGTGATACTATACATAGAGAATCCTAAAGATGCTACCAGAAAACTACTAGAGCTAATCAATGAATTTTGTAAAGTAGCAGGATACAAAATTAATGCACAGAAATCTCTTGCATTCCTATACATTAATGATGAAAAATCTGAAAGAGAAATTAAGGAAACACTCCCATTTACCACTGCAACAAAAAGAATAAAATACCTAGGAATAAACCCACCTAAGGAGACAAAAGACCTGTATTCAGAAAACTATAGGACACTGATGAAAGATATTAAAGATGATACCAACAGATGGAGAAATATATCATGTTCTTGGATTGGAAGAATCAACATTGTGAAAATGACTCTACTACCCAAAGCAATCTACAGATTCAATGCAACCCCTATCAAACTACCACTGGCATTTTTCACAGAACTAGAACAAAAAGTTTCACAATTTGCATGGAAACACAAAAGACCCCGAATAGCCAAAGCAATCTTGAGAAAGAAAAATGTAGATGGAGGAATCAGGCTCCCTGACTTCAGACTATTCTACAAAGCTACAGTAATCAAGACAGTATGGTACTGGCACAAAAACAGAAATATAGATCAGTGGAACAGAATAGAAAGTCCAGAGATAAACCCATGCAGATATGGTCACCTTATCTTTGATAAAGGAGGCAAGAATATATAATGGAGAAAAGACAGCCTCTTTAATAAGTGGTGCTGGGAAAACTGGACAGCTACTTGTTAAAAAAATGAAATTAGAACACTCCCTAATACCATACACAAAAATAGGCTCAAAATAGATTAAAGACCTAAATGTAAGGCCAGAAACTATCAAACTCTTGGAGGAAAACATAGGCAGGACACTCTATGACCTAAATCACAGCAAGATCCTTTTTGACCCACCTCCTAGAGAAAAGGAAATATAAACAAAAATAAACAAATGGAACCTAATGAAACTTCAAAGCTTTTGCACAGCAAAGGAAACCATAAATAAGCCTAAAAGGCAACCCTCAGAATGGGAGAAAATATTTGCAAATGAAGCAACTGACAAAGGATTAATCTCAAAAATTTATAAGCAGCTCATGCAGCTCAATATCAAATAAACAAACAACCCAATCCAAAAATGGGCAGAAGACCTAAATAGACATTTCTCCAGAGAAGATATACAGATTGCCAACAAACACATGAAAGCATGCTCAACATCATTAATCATTAGAGAAATGCAAATCAAAACTACAATGAGGTATCACCTCACACTAGTCAGAACGGCCATCATCAAAAAATCTACAAACATCAAATGCTGGAGAGGGTGTGGAGAAAAGGGAACCCTCTTGCACTGTTGGTGGGAATGTAAATTGATACAGCCACTATGGAGAACAGTATGGAGGTTCCTTAAAAATCTAAATATAGAACTACCATACGACCCAGCAATCCCACTACGGAGCATACACCCTGAGAAAACCGTAATTCAAACAGAGTCATGTACCACAATGTTCATTGCAGCACTATTTACAATAGCCAGGACATGGAAGCAACGTAAGTGTCCATCAACAGATGAATGGATAAAGAAGATGGGACACATATTACTCAGCCATAAAAAGAAACGAAATTGAGTTATTTGTAGTGAGTTGCATGCACCTAGAGTCTGTTATGCAGAGTGAAGTAAGTCAGAAAGAGTAAAACAAATACCGTATGCTAACACATGTATATGGAATCTAAAAAAAAAAAGCGGTTCTCATGAACCTAGGGGCAGGACAGGAATAAAGACACAGACGTAGAGAATGGACTTGAGGACATGGGGAGGGGGAAGGGTAAGCTGGGATGAAGTGAGAGAGTGGCATGGACATATATACACTACCAAATGTAAAATAGATAGCTAGTGGGAAGCAGCCGCATAGCACAGGGAGATCAGCTCCGTGCTTTGTGACCACCTAGAGGGGTGGGATAGGGAGGGTGGGAGGGAGACGCAAGAGGGAGGAGATATGGGGAGATATGTATATGTATAGCTGATTCTTTATGTTATAAAGCCGAAACTAACACACCACTGTAAAGCAATTATACTCCAATAAAGATGTTAAAAATAAATAAATAAAGGCTTCAATGAAATAATTATGGGGCCACTTGCGTGCCAAGGTATCCAGCTCTGGTTTAGCTCTTCCCATGTCAATGAATAAGGCACGCTCTGAAATATTGGTAATAAAAGGCAAAAACACAGAATACAAACTCAATGGCCTGAACCAATGGATTACTCTGCGGAGACTACTATATTGAGAAACTGTAAGAAAGTACCTTTCAAAGAATAAATATTTTAACCACTCTCTAATTCTACTTCTCTTATATAAATAAAAAACATCGCATCTGCTGCTTCCCAGGTCTGGAGGAGCAGGACGACAGCTGCTTTTCCAAACACTCACTTCCAGCAGCAGCATTAACTGCCAAGCACTAGGTATCTACCAACTAGTGTCCCCACCAAGGCGGGCTGTAGAAGAGATTCCCGTGTCTGCTGGAATCTGATATTGTTTGTTGGAAAAAAATCACAATTTTAGAGTGAGGGATACTGCTTCTCCAGTAATGAGCTAAAGAAGGCAGATAGCTAAGCCCTTCTTACAGAACCCTGGGTCTCAGGTCAACAATTAAATCCACCATCTATGCTTCCATTCAAAGTGGTGAAAGCCTGGAAAGATGTCCAAGAAAGTTCAAAGAAACTGTGTCTCATGTTGGGCTCTTTTAAGATACTTCTGAATTCCCATTTGGACAATCTTAGGAAACAAGAAAAACATTAAATCTACCAGTAACACAAAACCCACATTTGTTCCTAAATTCAATCTCTTCTGCTACCAAGTTAATAACAAGAAGAAAAGTGAACTGATTAAAATTTCAGCTTCTCTCTTTTCCAATTTATTATCTGGTAAAGCAAAAGGTGGCTGATAGGCAGCAGGAAAAAATCAGAAAAGACATTCTTCACATTGAACTAGAGGCCCTCACAGAGGGTCCTTTTTTTTTGTTAAGGCCAAAGAGACAAAAAAGAGAAATAAAAGAAAAAGGACATAATTATATCTGAATTTGAGCAACCACTAGCAGAACTCTGCAACAGGTATTATGCTAGTCTACCAGCCAAAAGAACAACAAAAAGCCTCATCTGTCCATGTTTCATTAATTTAAACTGATACCCACAGCTACAAATCTAATGTACTTACAATTTAAATACACATTATGGTAAGCAGAATAATGGCTCCCCGTTGATGTCCGTATTTTAATCCCCATAATCTGTGAATATATTTCCTTTTATGGCAAAAGGGAATTTCGGTTGCAGGTGAAATTGAGGTTGCTAATCAACTTAAAATAGGAACGATTACCCTGGATTATCCAAGTGGTCCAATGTAATCACAGGGGTCCTTACAAGTGAAAGATGGAAGCAGAAGAGGGATGAGAGTGATAAATAACGTGGAAAGGACTGAACCTGCAGTTGCTGGTTTTGAAGATGGACAAAGGAGAAAAGGAATGCAGGCAGTTTCCAGAACCTGGAACAGGCAATGAAATGAATTCTCCCCAAGAGCCTCCAGAAAGGAACATAGCTCTGCTGACACCTTGATTTTAGCCCTGCGAGACCCATTTTTGGCTTCTGAATTATGGACTGTAAGATAATAAATTTGTATTGTTCATGCCACTATGTTTGTGGCAATATGTTCCAGCAGTATTAGGAAAGTAATAATACACGAGATAAAAAGTATATCACTGATAAACTCTTCTGGTTACAAAAGGAAGGCATGCATAGTATTAGAAAGAGAAAAGCAGACATAGTTAATGTAGAAAATTGAAATGCCTTGTCATACCCATCCCTGATCCTCCTCTGATATCCATTCTTAACCAATGAATGGACATGTGGAGTGGGACCCTCTGCCTCTCAGGCCTCCAGATGCCTGCCCACGGCCATAAACTACCATCCCTACTTGGCAGCAGATGTGTAACATCACAGCTGGTTTACAATTGTCCAATGCAAAAAGATGGCACTAGGGCGCCAGTGAGAAACTGTACTGGAACCTGGCTCTGATATCTTGCTGCAGGAAGTTTTTGCAGCCATATAAGTTAATTACAAAAAGGTTTCAGCACGACCCTTTGGGGGGCTTGCCACCACCTAGCAGGACCTCACCCTGAGCAATGAGAATATCACCTCCACCAACCCGAGCACACAGCCATCATGAATAACACAGACCTGAGAGCCATCCTCGTCTCCTCCCTGAAGCCCCCCTCAGCAACTCCAGACTGAGGCCTCTGGTTTCCTTTGCTAACAGTGTATGTATTTTTGGGGCTTCATGTCCTAAACTTGTAAGTTCTACAGAAATTAAGTGTCTAAGTACTCATTCCATTGAACCATTCCTTTGCAGGAATTTGGTAATGTTTTCTATATACCTTATCTGTGCATAGATCAACAGCAATAATATTTGATTTTATTATTTACAGAAATGCAGATTTCTGTAATTCTGGAGAAGCGGGATGAATGAAATGCCCTCAGCAGATGGATAGCTCAGTGCCAGAACACATAAGAGTCCTTCTCTTGGAGGAATAAGTGTCCCAGGACACAAGAGCTGAGGACTGGATGGCTTTCAGAAACAGTGCAGTACAGGAAGAGTTGAACTGATCCAGAAGCAACGTGGCCATAGCAATTTCAGAGACTACTGATTTAACTTTCCCCTTTTTTTTTGGCCTGATTGAACAAAGGTCTCTGTGCTCCTTCTTCCCTCTCTCCCAAGGATAATTGCACCTGAACTGCAAAGTCCCTCATAATCAAGTGAAGTACACTCAGGAGGCTACAGTTAACAATCATACGGGAATTAATGGGCTTCTTTCCTCCACCTCCCCTCCTGAATCACATCTGACCTTGGCTCTAGTTGCTCAGACACTTGCAGCTCTAGCATGCAATTTACAGATCAGTGTTTTCCACAGAGGGGAGTCCCTGGGGCCTATTTCAATGAGTTTAAATAGATGGCCCAGACAAATATATAAAAGGACTGAAGATCACTTAGGCCAGGATACAGAGTAAAAAAACAATAAAAACATTTTGTAAAAGTGATTATAACCACAATGAACAGCAATAGGATAAACACGAAGATGTAAAATAGGGCATCAAAATCACAAATTGTAGGGGAGGGGAGTAAAAAATGTAGATCTTTTAGAATGTGTTTGAACTTACACGACTGAACTTACCAGCCTAAGGCAAGTCAATACAGTTACAATACTCAAAAACCATGGTAACCACAAATCAAAAACATGCAACAGATTCACAAAAACGGAAGAGAAAGGAACTGAATAGGTGGCTCAGAATGACTGGGATGGAATGGCGTTCTCTGCTACAACTGCAGGTAAGATCATTATATTGATGGAGACTGTCAGGTTCTAACCTTGGGGAAGGCTTGGGGAAGAGTGTCCTTTTCCCAGTTTTCTTTCTTTTAAACCAATATTGGTTCAAGATGCCATGGACCAGAAATATGGTGGGAAAGAAGGACCAGATATAAGTTCAGAAAAAAGAGGACTGAGAGGCAAAGACCAACAAGGACGTCAAGTGACGCTGGAATTCAGATATTATGTTATGCCCCAAGCACAAACCCATGAAGGCCCCACGGGATGACTCTGAGACCAGACACTTAGACTCTTAGAAACAGTTATGCCCCCAGTACCAGGTCAGCAGGCATGAGTGATGGGGCCAACCAAACCCAGAGTCACATACAGTAGCAAACAAGAATGATTAAAGACCTAAGCATACCTGTCCCAACCATCAGTTATTACTAGCCACGTCATGATTGCTAACAAGGCTTTGATCCAAGGATAAAGATTTCGTTTATCTTGAAAAGTGTGCACGATGCTTCTGCTTCCTTTAAGTTGGTCAGCACTCTTCTCTCCACCCAACATTCACTCACAAACAGAAGTGTGAAATTCACACTCTTCAAAAAAACCAAATGCTTTCTGTAAACCAAGACATGTTCCATATAAACTTACTCAGCTCCCTGAAAGAGGTCTTGCATTTTAATACTCGTTGTGAGAGAGCAAAGGGCAGTTATCTCAACGCAGCCATAACCCACAAAGAAACCAAGTGACCACAGCAGCCTTCCTCATCTCATTCTCTCCCTGGTAGCCACCTGCACAGGTGGGGTGGAGGCATTTTCCCCACTAGATCTGTAATAACAAGACATCCCGGACCAAGGCTTTTAAAGGAAAAAGTTCATCTTATCAATATTTCTCAAGAAAGGGTCTCTGCTGGTGGCCCCTGCTTAGTAAGCAAAAAGGAACAAAGCTGCTCCAAGCTTATCCCTAGAGAGATAAGAGCATCGCTGGCACACAGCTTCCTGTCTGTATAGGTATGCCTTTCCTTCTCCATCCTTAACGTCACCTAAAATCACAGTCGTCCTCATTCTCCTTCCACACCCAGCGAAGGAACCATGCAAAGGTGGGTGGGCCTCCACCGGGCACACAGGAAGCTTCTGTCTCTGCTTCAGATTCTCCTTACCTTGTTGAAGTCTTCAGAGGTTGCCCTCATTTCCTTCCATGTCTTGTTCAGGAGCTGGATACAGATGCAGAAAAACTCCTCGAAGGATCTGTCGTGGGTGAAGAACATCGGGTGGAAATCGTTGCAGGTCTCACTAGCTGGAGGAAAGAAGGGAGGAAGTGTGAGAAGGGAAATGAAAGGATACAGACACATGCTCCAAAGGGAGATGATGAGAGGCATATTTGGCTCAAGCCACAGTGGAAAAAAAGGCATTTTGAAAAGGCAACCAAAGGGTAGTCACCGTGAAACTTCAGTTTAAGGTCAGATGGTCAGACCTACCCTTAGGCCCATATTTTGACCCAAGGAAGTGAGCTCCTAACTCACTCCATGATATGATCCTTATGGCTTTGGTCCAGGATCTGTGGTGTTGAATATGGGCTCTGCATCTGCCTTCTTGACCTTATAAAGGTTATTCAAACTGCCCTGTCAGTCACAGCTCTTCCATCACCCTTAATTTCCTACTTCTCAATAGAATAACTGGCAGAAGATGAGTTTTCCCGAACACACAATTAATCGCAACTTTGAAAATAGCATCCTTGATTATTTCTCCAGGGGGCTCTTTTTCCTCTTATGGCATTAAGTAGGGGATATTTGAGATCATTAACCTCAGACACCATTAACCATTTGTTTTACATTCTCAGACACAGATGGCTGGAGGTCAAAGCAACCCAAGTGGCTTTGAAGGCTGCAACTGGGTTCGGTCCTGGACCAAACCCTGAAGTCAGTCAGACTGCCTTCAAGCTACCCCATTACAAAGCTTCCTTTGTAATGGTCAGACCCAGGGCTCTGAGTTCTAGGTATGCCACCTCTCTCCTCCTTCCCAGACCAGTACACCAGCCCCTTCCTTCTCAGCTCTCTGCCAAGCTGACCTTTTTATAGCCCTTTTACGTACATTCATTTGATCTTTAGAACGCGTCTTACTGTTCATGTCTTAAGGGATGAGGATACTGGAGCCCAATGAAGTAGGCTTTGTGACCCCCAAAACAAGATTCTAAAATTTTTTTCTTTAAATATAAGCTGTTACTTACAGTGAAAGAATTCTGATTTTAATTGGAATCTATTTAAAGACCAATTCATCTTCAAGACCCCAAATGATAGAATTTTAAGCTCTGGAAGCCCAGGAGAGGAGGATGGAGTGGGGCGGGAGTAGGGTTTACAGCAGAGAACTTCTGTACTTGGGGAAGACCCTGGTGCCCACCGTGTAGTTGAACATGAATTCTACTTAGAGAGGATCCTCGGGTGAAGGCCCCTGGTGAGTGAATCCTGATCAAACCTAAGAGGACATGCTCTGCTTTGGGGGACACACTTATACACAAACCTTCTATCTTCACACTTTATCATAGTAAATTCTGTTTTCTTCCAGAGAAGGTAAGGGCATAGGCTAGCAACAGCTTGCAGTCATGCAGAAAAGGTTTGGGTCTGAGGGCAGAAGGTTTGAATTCAAGTCCAGCCCATGACAATGAGAAGCTAGTCACTTCACCTTTCTAAGCCTTGATTTTCTAAACTAAAAAATGGAAATGAAACCTCCTTGCCTTCTCCATAGGCTATGGAGAGGCTCAAATGACACGATTCACAGGAAAGTGCTTTGAAAGGATAAAAGTTGGAGCAAGGCAGTGGTGATAACAATGAATGTCGTGCCAGCATATTGTTTCCAGGAACATAGGCTGTTTCTTGATTCTCCAATTCTTAAGTCAAGCCTGTTACATCTCAGAAATTAGAGGCAAGAACATATAAGTTATCCCACTCCAGCTCATTACCAGTAGAGATGGCAAAAGTGACATTCTGACCTGATACACAAAGCTATTTAAGGAACTTGAAAAGTAAACACAGGATTATGTGTTTGCTGCCCTGGGCAATGAGCTGTCACTTTCATAAGCACTGAAGCCAATAAAATTTACCAGTCTACAGCAGCACTTTAAACCACTATGGCCATACAAAACCTCGTTATTAATCACATTATGAGGGTATCTTTTTTGGGGCTAGTGTGATTATATGTGTACTTTATGACCTAGTTAAAGATTTATGGGGGGCTTCCCTGGTGGCGCAGTGGTTGGGAGTCCGCCTGCCGATGCAGGGGACGCGGGTTCGTGCCCCGGTCAGGGAGGATCCCACATGCCGCGGAGCGGCTGGGCCCGTGAGCCATGGCCGCTGAGCCTGCGTGTCCGAAGCCTGTGCTCCACAACAGGAGAGGCCGCGATAGTGAGAGGCCTGCGTAGGGCAAAAAAAAAAAAAAAAAAAAGATTTATGGGACTACTGGAACTGAGCTAGCCAAACAAAACTGCGACCAACAAGCCCATCTCTTGTTTGGGTGAAGAGGGAGGGAAACAACATCGTTAATAATAGGGATGGGGGGGGGAGACAGAAGATTGTGTATAACTCCCCAAGGGCTCTACAGGCGTTATCTTCACAGCAACCCAGGAGGTAGGCATGATGCTTATCCTCATTGTATATATAAGACAGGTGAAACTTGGAGAAATTAAGCCTTCCATCATGAGGCTTTTTTTAGGTGGCTCCAAACAAGCATTGGAAACCCACAGGTTAGTTGACACAGCAGCAGCTTCCTGCCTTAGTTGATATCAAGAGCTCAGGGCATTTCCTTGTGATTGCTACTTTGAAAATTAATTTCTCCACCCACACTCCTAGATCTCCTTGGATTCCTCCTTCAACAGAAACCAGCATCCTGACCTGCAGTCCAGTGGGGCTCACAATAAGTGCCCAGCCAGCACCTGTTGATGGACAACACCTGGCCACGTGATAGTACCAACAATGGCCATGCCACTGTCACCAGCCACGTGCCAGGCACCATTACTGTTACTTATTACGTCAAGCCCCTAGGAAGATAACATCAATTTCTTTTTATAAAATTAGAAATAGGAGAGTTAGAAAATTGTCCAAGGTCACATGGCTTTCAAGTGGCAGAGCTGGGATTCAAACTCAGGTTGACTTGGCTCCAAAGCCCATCATTGTTGCAGTGACAGGACCAGGAATCACACCCAACATTCTACACCAGAGCCAGTGTTTTCAACCTCCACATGAGGATGGCTTTGCCATCATCCTAAGATTCTTTGAGACTCATCCCTTGGGATGAGGAATGGGCAAACAGCAAATCAAAACAATTTGTTCCTTGACACGTTACAAAAGAAACAATGAAAAGACTGATACATTTTGGGATTTTACATCCTTAAAAGGACGTTCCTGTATTAGAGGCAAGGGAAAAGTAATAAGTATTAATACTTTTTTCCTCAAAAACATTCAAATTGCAGATATTCAGGACTGAGGATGATCGAGCAGGAAGGACTGGACCAGATTATCTGATTTGTTTCCCTCTTTTATTTTGCAGGTAAGAGTAGTGAGAAAGGCAAAATGGCTCGCCCAAGAGTTTATGATGGTGGAAAAGGGGCAAAGATGCTGGGAGCCAGGCTGCTGGGGCTCAAATATGGGTTCTTTTGCCTACTGCTGAGTCACCTGGGCAAGTCATTTCATCTGTCAGTGTCTCGGTGTTCTCAGCTGTGCACTGGGGGCAACAGGAGTATAAACCTCATCAGGTGGCTGTGGGGATTAAAAGGGAGCAGTGACTCCGTGGAGAAGCTCAGTGCAAGTGTGAGCCAACAGGATTATGATGCTCGTCATCATATAGCAAGTGGACCCTGGCCCAGGCCATCCCAGGGATAAACGTGAGCTTGTATCAGCTCACAGGGATGGCCCGACTCTCATGAACAGGGTCCTTAACTCAGAGGTTTAAACAAACAGATAAAAACAGAGAGGGGGAGGTTTACTACTGCTTTTTAAGGAAAATAAAAACACTTTTTGAGGAAAAAAACCGTGTTGAATTTGTAGGCAATGATTTTATACATGAAATTTAAAGAGAAGTTTTCAATGGGACAAAAACAGCAAGGCTTTTCAAAAACCAAATTTTCTTTTTTTTTTTTGTGGTACACGGGCCTCTCACTGTTGTGGCCTCTCCCGTTGTGGAGCACAGGCTCCGGACACAGAGGCTCAGCGGCCATGGCTCATGGACCCAGCCGCTCCGCGGCATGTGGGATCTTCCCGGACCGGGGCACGAACCTGTGTCCCCTGCATCGGCAGGCGGACTCTCAACCACTGCGCCACCAGGGAAGCCCCCAAAACCAAATTTTTTTAAGCACACTATTTTTAACACAATGAGATTCTCTTTTATAAAAAAACAATCAACTTACTCATCTTGTAAGTCTGGAATATTAAGGTATTTTCAGGGCTGAGGGTGAAATGGGTTCTTATTAATTTACTGACATCTAATTCATTTATAAATAGGCCAACTTTGAAAGCTTCTATAATCCACACACCTTTGTTTTAAAAATAAAAAATAAGAATGCTATACACTTATGTAGCATTTTGCCTTTCAAAGTAGATTTGTTCCCATTTTTCATTGGATAATGTGAAGTGAGGCAGGTATCATCACTGGAGGCTCAAAGAACAAGGGCTACTGCAGTGCAGCAAGTAAACACTGAAAGGTGCATACAAAGAAAGGGTTCTAGTGCTGCCTTGTGACCTTAGAAGGTCACCTCAGCTCCAGGGCTCCAAGTTTCTTACCTGTAAATGGGCTTCTAAGGTTCCTGCCAAGTCTCAGATTCTAAGACATTACACACACGCACATACAAACACACACACCACGTAATGTATTTTTAAGTCCCTAATATCCATCAATAATTATAGAACTTGGAGATTACACCTGCATTTAACCATATGTCCTAAAGTATTATTTCCTTGAATGACAGGATGGCTACACATTTCAGTTACGGTGTTAGGGCATCAAAGTGGCATTTGATAGGCTTAGAAAATGTTTGATGAGCTAGTATCTACTCTTCGTAAGAAACTTGTTATTTGTTTTCAGCCCCTTTCAATCTATTAATATCACCTAATGCAGACCATTACATAAGAAAATTACATGACTAAAGATAGAATGACAAGATGACACAGGCAAATGCACGTAATTTCTGCACTTTCACGGGAATTTTCTTAGACAAACGTAATTTCTGACATGCTGAAAAGCTCTGTCCCATGCTTTCCATGACCCTTGTTATACTGAGACTGTGAACCCATTTGCAAGTGAATACAGGGACACATGTTTCGGAGGCACTAGGCAAACTTTGAGTATTTTTACCATGAAATAATGAGCTATTTCAACTGCAACAGTGTTTGGAAATGGTGCACTTTGAAAGAGAGATAAGCACTGGCCTAACACAAAGGGCATTTTGTCTTAAAATTCTGAGCTACAGGAAGAAGGGGATAAATCATAAACACAGAAGCATTTCATACATGAAAACTGACAGAGCGGTTGTAAAATCTTACTAGGTATCCAAAGCGTGGAAACTCAAACTAGAACTCTTTGCGGCTCTAGGGTCGGTCTGGGTAATACACCCATGAATTCTCAGATGCAATGTCTCTTTATACCTTTGCAGAAGATCTTACCCTTGTGACCTTTGAGCGTCTATTTTTAGAACGGCTATTCTTTAATAGCTTGGTTTTGGAGTTTTGGTGCTGTGTAGGAAGATGCTAAAAGTTCAAAACCTTTTGTAGGTGGGAGAGGTGAAAAGGCGAAGAGAGTGAGGACAAAGAATGTGAAGTTCCCCCACTGCTGAGCTCTGCTAGTGTAGAAGCTTCCACCCCTGCTATTTCAGGACAGGGGATCAGAGGCTTGAAAGCTGCTCAGCTCTACGCAGCCCCTGAAACCTGGTTTAATAGAACTCTGGATATTCTGTTCTATCCTCTCACATGCCTAAAAATAGTATGAAATCGACACTAAAAAGACACACCGTCTAATCCAATGCTTCATTGTTCACTTTCCTTCTGGGCCTTTTTTTATGGACATGGAAAGAGAAAAAAATACCTACTAGTGTTAGGACTGAAAATCAGACACTAGCATCAAAAGATAGCCGACTCACAAAGAATGACCTGAGGCCACATCCCAGGCACACAGTTATGTGTTAATAAAAGAGCAGGTTCTAGAGCAAGGTCGGCCTGGGTGCAAATCTTGGTGTCGCTACTCAATAGCAATGTGACCTTTATCAACTTAGCTTCCTCTGGGCCTCAATTTTTTCATTATAAAAAAAGGAAATGCATCTTATCAGATTACTGCTAAGATTAAATCTAAAGTGATACATGATTCACATATTAACAGATAAAACAAGCAACGGTAAGTGCTAGTTGTTACCAGTTTTAATAGCAAAATTATTATTGTGCTTAGGTAAAATGACAAATTTGGAGGAATTACATATGCGGATAGAAAGACATTATAAAATTATAATAATTAAAATAGCTTGATATTGGTCCATGAATGGAAAAACAGAACAATAGAATAGGATAGGGAGTTCAGATATAGTCTTTTTTTTTTTCAACATCTTTATTGGAGTATAATTGCTTTGGAATAGTGTGTTAGCTTCTACTTTATAACATAGTGAATCAGCTATATATATACCTATATCCCCACATCTCCTCCCTCTTGTGTCTCCCTCCCACCCTCCCTATCCCACCCCTCTAGGTGGACACAAAGCACGGAGCTGATCTCCCTGTGCTATGTGGCTACTTCCCACTAGCTATCTATTTCACATTTGGTAGTGTATATAAGTCCATGCCACTCTCTCACTTCGTCCCAGCTTCCCCTTCCCCCTCTCCATGTCCTCAAATCCATTCTCTACGTCTGTGTCTTTATTCCTGTCCTGCCCCTAGGTTCATCAGAACCTTTTTTTTTTTTTTTTTTAGATTCCATATATATGTGTTAGCATATGGTATTTGTTTTACTCGTTCTGACTTACTTCACTCTGTATGACAGACTCTAGGTCCATACACCTCACTACAAATAACTCAATTTCGTTTCTTTTTATGGCTGAGTAATATTCCATTGTATATATGTGACATATCTTCTTTATCCATTCATCTGTTGATGGACACTTAGGTTGCTTCCA